>NC_085872.1:24994501-25294501 GCF_034702125.1 Engraulis encrasicolus
AAAATAGGCTCTGTCATTTCTTTTTTTTTCTCTTTACTTCTGGCGAAACAGTGCTGGCTTTAAAGGATAGAAATACCAAGGTGTTTACCACAGCCCTCAGACATCTTGTTGAAATACTATGGACTGCAGCCTGTCAGATGGTTGAGCAATATTACCAGCAAAATATTTGTTCTTTAAAAAAAAAAAAAAAAAGATGAATCAGATGCTGTGAGGTCAAGTACTGATGTCGTCTTGCATACTGCCTCGAATTTTGAAGTGAACAGCTTTGAGGAGTTTACATCTAGTTATTGTCTCATCTATAATGCCGCTTAATGGCTGTCACTGCAATAACAAAGTGGGAAAAGATTGTCCATATTGAAAAGACTTATTTCATTCAAAGAGCTCTGAGCAAAGATAATAGGCAATACCTGTTGCCTCATTGCATAGGCTCTCTCTGACGAGCAGCTGCACATAGTTCACACTTGGTTCACCTACACAAAAACACCATATTCCTGTGCGTGCCTTTTGTGCTTCCCTTTTGTCTCCCTTGACTGACCACTCCAAGGCAGAGCCCTAACTCAGTGGTTCCCAACCTATGGGTCGGGACCCAACCTGGGACCTATGGGTCGCCAAAGATCCACAGAGGGTCGCAGAGCCCTCTTGATTTTAGGGAGTTTAATTTAAATACCTTATATAGCCCATGTTGACTAACTGACAAAGCATAATATATGCATTGAAGCAACAAATTGTAAGTGCTACATCAAACATTTATTCTATATTTGACCGAAGACAAATTGAGGAATAAAATAACTAAAATGAGTTTTCGCAGGAAACAGAGAGCATCATGTGACTCCCTCTCGTGCGGGTGCTCGAGCGGTTGGGTCACCAAAGCTTACAAAAGTAAAAACCCTGAAGAAAAAGGTTGGGAACCACTGACCTAACTAATATATCTGACCACACAAGACCACTTGTAAAGGCCAGTTGCGAAGCCGTACAGAAGTAAAGAGAGAGAGAGGGCCGTGTGAAAAGGCTGGCAGTCTGGCAGTCTATCTCTGCCTATGAGATCACAGAGGGGGTCCAAAACTGCGTAGATGCGCAACGTAGTGTAATCATTAACCAAAAACTATTTGACTCTCACGTAGGGGACTTGTTGCACAAATATCTGACCGTCTGTCTGTGTCTCTTTTTCATGAATGAACAAACAACATGAATTGAATAGTTTGGGAAAACGACGAGGCTTCCAGCCCGAAAGCTCAGGAGGATAGCATCACAGCTGTAAAGCTAGAGTGGGAGAAAAGCATCCTCATCGCACTTGGAACAGATCAGCAGTGACATCGGAATGTCATTAATGATGTTTTTTTGATTCAGAGAAATGGGAAAGACTCTTTCTTTTTCTCTCCCTCTCTCTCCCTCTCTCTCTCCATCTCTCTCTCACACTCTCTCTCTCTCCCGCCATCCCAGTCTTTTCTTGTCGTTCCCTTCAGTGAGTGCGGACACTTTCAAAGAAACCCCCTCCATTCCCAGCTCAGCCAACACAGCCCAGAGTAATTACTGGGCCCCATATTTTGATGAATGGAGCAATTATGCCTGGCTAACAACCCTGTGGGTTTTGTATAGGGCTCAAACCCAGCAACCCCTCCTCTGAGCATCGTTAACGCCCACCGGCTTCGTCAAGAGCCTTTAAGGGGGCCTTTTTTAATCTAAGGTTCATTCAAAAGGGTTATTTATAGCAACACACCATTATGCACATTTATGCAAGCAAATGGCCGGCAAACAATATGCCGTAACATGCATTCCTGATGTGGCCACCAGAACACAAAGCTGATAGATGCAATTAAACGGCAAGCATTCTCATTAGGCACGGGTAGCACGGGGGACGTTTCGCTGGTCGGTCAGTCAGTGGGCGCGAGATGCGTATTGACAAATGCCATGCTATGTTTAGCAACACACACCCCACAAAACATCCATACGTCATATAGCCTTTTGCTGGATCCTAGTGTCAGCAGAGGTTAGAGAGACTAGATATACAGTTGTGTGACAGCCACGCGGAGCCGAGCCTAAAACCGCAGAGTAAATGGGGACCATCTGGGTTTTTTTCTTTCATACTCAACCGCCCTGCATTCAAAGTGGAAGATGGGGAAGATGGTCTTTCCAAAGCATGACTTGAACCCATACAGATTCACTCAGAAATCTCTCTCTCTCTCTCTCTCTCTCTCTCTCTCTCTCTCTCTCTCTCTCTCTCTCTCTCTCTCTCTCTCTCTCTCTCTCAAGAGATATCAAGAGGTTTCCAGACAAATGGTCGAACCCATCACTTCAGTTATTATGGCCTCTACTATGACAAAAAAAACAATGGTCGAAATGTCAAAGTATTTTTTAAGAGAAGTCAGAGTTCTGTGCTAACAGATAGATAGATTTTCTCAGGTCAGAGAAATCTGTTGTTGGGAGCTAGTTAAGGAGGAAATCATTTTTTCCGCTTTGCATCAAGAGCACAGTAGGCTCCGCAGTGGTAACAGCCTGCCCAGAGTGACGGCAGCAATGCAGCTCACATCTGTAGCGCATTTGTCCTCTCCTGTGAAACACAGTGGCATTTCTTTTCCTCTCTCTCTCTCTCTCTCTCTCTCTCTCTCTCTCTCTCTCTCTCTCTCTCTCTCTCTCTCTCTCTCTCTCTCTCTCTCTCTTTACTGCTCCTCTAGTTTGCCTCGTTCTGTCAATTTTCACTCTCTGCCTCCTCTTTTTCTCACATCCCTCTCTCACACACTCTTTCATGCATTCACATTTGATTCGCTTTTTTTCCACGTCTCAGGGAAGCTCAACTCCAGACAGTCTCTCACTCACCCATACGGCACATTCATGAACACGAACTAACACACACACACACACACACACACACACACACACACACACACACACACACACACACACACAGACACACACACACACACACACACACACACACACACACACACACACACACACACACACACACACACACACACACACACACACACACACACACACACACATTCAGAAGCCTGTAGCCCCCATATTTGTTTTTAATAATCTTTCCTCAGGAGAGGCTGTGAGAAGTCGTACTCGACATCCGGCAACATCTGTTGCCTCGGACGCTTACAGCACACATGGTGCTCCCTCCCCATGCTTGGCCAGATACTTCAGCCAGCTCTCAAGCTTTAGCTAACATTTCACTGCTTGCAAATTTTTAAATGTACACGTATAAACATTTTTTTCCCTCATAAAATCTTTTTCAAGTCTCGCACAAAAGGGCTGTTCACCACAGGGGCACTGGTTAATAATCACGCATAGGATTCTGTGAACTATGCCGCAAACATGAATTCTAGAACTTAATCCTTGCTCCCTTGACCAAAAAAATCCTGAATCAAGTAACGTGAAATTGCTGTGACACATTCCTGTTATCAGATTTCAGCTTTCAGGTGTGCCCCAGTGTGCACTTCAATATCAACAGGCGGCTGTGCATGTTTCATCCAGTATACCCTAATCTTTTCAACAGGTGTGTCTCAGCTCTGTGGACAATGTGCTCATGTTGTGCCAACATGCCCAAATCCTCTTTGACTAACATGGTAACTGCATTTTCTTTTCCTTACGTCCCGGGCACAGTTCCTTTCACAGTCATACAACCCTGCAACACATATAGGCACACTCTGTCTCTCTCCGTCACAGAAACATACGCCAACACACACTCACACTCACACTCGCACAGACACATGCACAGTGCTCCAAACTTACCAGGCTCGGCGAAGGTGATGATCTCGGCGGGCTGCTCGTCGCCCATCCCTCCCTGTGAGTGTCCGAGCCCGGCGGCGTCGTCCTCCATCTCCACGGAGCCGTCTTCTCCCACGCGGCCCACGTGCAGCTTGCGGATGGCGTTGAGCAGTGCGGCGCGCGGCACGGGCCGGGTGATGTTGGGCCGCGTGCTCAGGTGCAGCATGTTGAGGATGTGCCTCTTCACCGCCTCCACCATGTCCACCTGCTGCTGCGGCGCCGCCGTCTCCGCCTGCTCGCGCTGCACCTGGGCCAGCGCGCACGACGGGCAGAGCGCCTCGCCGCCCTCGGACCCTGCCCCTGCCCCTGCCCCTGCTCCGACACCTGCTGCCCCTGTTCCCGCCCCGGCTGCTGCTGCTGCTGCTGCCCCTGTGTCTGCCTGCTTGGAGTCTGGGGGCGGCTGCTGCTGCTGCGGCTGCTGAGGTGGTGCCCGGCCCTGCTCCACTCCCTCCACAACGCCCAGCGCAGGGCTGCAGTCGCAGGAGAGGAGCCCGGAGACAAGCAACAACATTCCCGTCATCAAGGTGAGAGCAGACATCCTTGCGTCTGGGAGTAAGCGAGTAGGTAAGTAACTAAGTAAAGAGCGAGATAGATGAAGATGTACGGGACGGCCGCGGATGGTCTCTCTGTCACACTGGTGCTGAGTTTTACAGCAGCACTGGCGATGCAGGTTTACAAACAGTTCTCTAATTAGCGACTTAGAGGATGGACACTGATGTGCGAGAGGAGCGCAAGAAGAAGAAGAACAACAAGAATAACAAGAAGGACTATAAGGAAATCAAAAACAGGAGGATAATTCCTTTCTCTGGAAAGTCATGGCTCTGAAGTGGTCAAAGCTCAGGAGTTAGTGGCGGCCGGTCTGTGGCTGTCTGTCAGTTTTGGTCCAGCTCAGGCAGTGGTGTGTGTGTGCGGGTCAGATCTGCTCCGAGTTCTTCGTGATCTTCTTTAAATCGGTCTATTTCTCTCTATCGATCTGTGAGATCAGGTTCGAGGCTGAGCCTTGACGCCTTGGCAGTGGTGCGCGTAGTCCCACGTGATGATTGAGGTGGTGGTCCAGATGACTGGTGCTGCCGGTAGAAGTGCTCCTTGCTGTGGGATCCTGCTGTTGAGTTGAGAGAGAGCGGTTTGCAGCAGAGGTGCAGAGCTCTGGAGAAGCCACACTGAGCACGGCTCACTCTGCCGGAGTTCAATGGTTTTGTGGGAAGTGGGCAGGGTTACACAGCTTCCTGACTCTGAATCTCTCTCTCTCTTTCTCTCTCTCTCTTTCTTTCTCTCTCACACACAACACACACACTCTCTCTCTCTCTCCCTCTGTGTGTCTCTCTCTTTCACTGTCTCCACACTGTTTGGAGCTTCTCTCGTCTCTCTCCCTGTAATTATACCTTCCTCCCTCCTTCATTCCTCCCTCTCTCCCTCCCAGTCTATTACTATTTCTCTGCTCTTCTTCTGAGTCACCAACCCCTCCTACAGTGAACTGGTGAACGGCTCCACCACGGTTGAACTTCTACATCATGGAAGACATCTCCAAAAGGATATCCTTGTCCTCTCTTCAAATACATCCTAATTTCCCTTTATTTTCCTCTATTTTAGAGAGAATGTGTAGGAATAAAATATGTAGTTTGTGGTTGCTCAAGGAGGACCAAACTTGTTTGTTGTGTTTGTCTATTAATAAGATCCAGATTAAGAATGTCAACGTCCCTCACCAGAAAAAAACAAACATTTAAAAGAGTTTAGCTATCTCCATATTCTCAGTTCTTGAAATACCTATGCTATGTGTGCCGTGCCGTAAGCGATTCAGACGGACTCACTCTGTAGCCCAGTAAGCCCATCACCAACTCCCTCTAGTGGTCATAATTCAGAAGCAACAAATGTCAGTGTTCTTTTAAAGTGTTGAGCATCTAAATAACACAATACTATTTAAAAAAGAGTGTGATTTGATGGCAGACTATGATTTCTATAGTAACACAAAAAAACAACTTTTTTCGATCCTCTAAAAGTGTTTGTTTAGGAAATATAGGATGTAGCTCAAAAATATCTCATGGGACAACAAATGGGATTTGAACATATTATACCTTGCCATCATACCCGGGTGTGTGCAAAATGTAAAACGTGTATGTCAGCCTCTGAAAACTGGTGAAAGTTTGGTGCATGTTCTGGCCCTGTCTCTCCTTTGCAGTCTCTGACTCTTGCTCTCCCTTTCTGTTTCTCCAGCTCCCTTCTTCTCTCTTCCTCTCTTCCTCTCTCTCTCTCCCTCTTTCCCTCTCTACATTAGTATGCGTGCATGTGTAAGACAGACAAACAAAGAAAGAACACGCCTATTCCTCTGGAGAAAATGTGTATGTCTGTAGCCCCTGCAGTACATGTGTGTGAGCTCGCTTCAGTCCAGATGTGTCGAAATGAACTGGGCCTGATCCCACTGGCTGCATGCAGACTTTATTTCCCTGAGGGGCCACAAACCATCATCACTGTCTGCTTTTAAAATAGAAGTTTATGTGAGACTAGCTACAGGAACTGATACTACTCAAAAACTCCCCTACGTTACGATAGCATCATTCCTTTTGTTGAGCGAGTAGGCCATTTATTTTTGTTGTTTTGTTGGGGTGACAGAGTTTTGGCTTAAGAGTGACAGTCCAGCGGAATTAGACATTGCAGTGACCGGAGATATTTGGTCTCATTCTATTTTGAGTCGAGCAGATGTACATGATGCATTTCAGGCCAATACAAGTTGAGAAGATAATTCAACGCTGATGTTTATCGCACTATAGCACATAGAATAAATATGAGTGAACAGAATAAACGGTTCATTCATACCAGAATAAAGGACTAAATGATGAATGTCTGAAAAGTTTCACTTTTTAGACACATGTTCATCTAATACACCATTTGTTGCAAACTCGAATGGTGGTAGTTCAAAGGTGAAACTCTCTCATGCTGCATGTGGGCTCACAGGGCCTAAGGATCCCAGGCCCTTTGGTCTTCACGCTGCATTTACTGTCATCTCTCTGTGTTTATTGCCTGTTAGACATATTTCCAACACACATGGGAACTCTTTTTCAACTCTTGGGCTGAGGACACAGGTACATCTCATCTATTAGGCGAAAGTCAATAGGCTACAGTGTCCTTTCAATCACCTTGAAGATTGACAGGACTTACCATTTTGTCCTCTTAGGTGCTGTTTCCACATAGTGGGATATTTTTGGAAAGCGCATTGGTTTTGACCTTCCATCTCCACGTAAACAGAGTTTTAAAATCCACATATCAAAAATACGGCAGCACCTTAAACAGCACCTTAAACTGACAGTCAAAAAACTCAGTTGGCAAGTACCTGGGTGTACTCATTGACTCTGGCGTACAATGTGGCAGATGAACAAAGTATTTGGTTACTGCTTTATTTTACTTGGGATAACTACAAAACTGATGAGTTACTATCAAAGACCCACGGCAGAATTAGACTAGATTTATATACATTTTTAACTTATGGCATATGCTTTACAGATAATTGTGCCAAGCATCACTTCACAAGGTACAATTAGCTCAAAATGCAGCAGCCAAATGTTGAATTGTAGATCAAGACAGCACATTACACATGTCAGCACACTGCACAATTTATAACGGAATAATATACTGGCTTACATAGGATAATAGGTGATTTAAAGTATATTTTTCAGTGCTTTGAACTTGCATTTTTGACAATGTGGCGTAACCCCAAAAGAAGAAGGTTGAATGTTAAATAAGGTCATATTTTAACGGTTATCAGCTCTTTTTGGACAATGTTCATTTTTACACTAGTTTCTTAAAGATTCATCTAATGCATAGAACATTCATGTCCACTGCTTCTCCTGTTTTTGAATCATACGGTTTCCCTGCAGCCTTAAGGAAATCTGATGAGACAGCGCAGACACTTAACCATGTTACAGCTTTCATGAAACCAACTCATAGTTTGGCTCTATCAACCAATGTAATGTCAGACCTGTGTCATTAAGGACTTTCCTAAGTAGAAACTTCACTTTTCACTTAAAAATCAGACTTGAGCCCCTATTAGGGCAACATCCTCATTGTGAATAGTTGTTAGTCATAAAGACATCCGTAACAGCCAGACTTAGCAACTTCTTTCCCTTTTACATTATTCAGCTCTTAGTCAGCTGTAGCCTCAGGAACTTGTCTGATATCTCGTCTGATCTAAGGTGATACAAGCATAACACAACAGATGAATGTATCATCGTCGTCACTTGGACCTATTCTTAGCCTCCACATGTTTTGCAGAGGCAGGGAAGTGTGTGTGCGTGCCTGCGTGTGTGTGTGTGTGTATATACGTCGTGAGTCTGCTGGGGTTTTTTTTATATATTATTCGCTTCAGTGCATCACTCATATGAAAGCATTGTCACACATCCCACTGCACCGTCCTGTTCTGACAGCGCTACCTCCACGCGCTCAGGCCGCCGCAGATGGAGGCTGGGGAAATGAGTAAGAGCTGAGGAGAGTGGTCAGTTCCTCTCATCACGAGCCACCAACTCCTGCATCACCCCGTTTCCTCCTAGCGAGGCTGCTAGGTTTTTTTTTTCCCCCACCACAGATCTCGATGAGTTGTAGTTTACACCCAACCAGGGAGCCCCCCTAGAGCTGGGTTTTAAGAATTTATGTATGCATGGACTAATGGATGGATCTACTAATAGGGACGAGAACTTTTGCACAGACAGAAAAAGGTTTTGTGTTTTAGCCTCAGTTTGAACTCTTCTGTGTGCTGAGAGCAAAACCACACAAAAGGCTTACTCCGCAACTGACTGCCAGCCCTAGAGCAGTCAGATGCTTTTAAGCCCCTCCTCGTACCCACAGATATCTAAACACATTCTTTCGTCTCTACCACACATGGCAAACGTGGACTTGTTGAGTTTTTATGCAGGGCCGGAAAAACCTGGCTCCCGCAAAGAGGTGGGCGCGAGGGTGTTTTTTGGCAGGGAGAGTTCCCTCTTCCACCAACCACCGCTGCCACTTCTCGCCATTTCGCACTCTCTCAGTGAATCAGCCGAGCCAGCCGTGGAGCGTAGTGTAGTGAGTAGGCGGGATCCCTTGCTGGCCTCTCTCGCATCACTCTCTGTCCCCGAACGCAAAGGCTTTCATCATTGCCTTCGCTCGGCGACTGACTAATGCTCCCTCTCGCCCGTTCATGCCCTCCCCCCATCCTCCCCCCCCCCCCCTCCACAGTATCATCACCATCACCTAGCGCATCTTCACCCCATCCCACCCGACCCATCCCCCAACCCCCACCACCTCTCCCCCCCCCCCCCCCCGCCACCCACCTCTCCATTCCTGGCCCTTCATCTCGCATCTATACCTTTCTCCTCCAGACGCAGAGCGTTTCATCTCCCGCCATGTCAGCGGTGACTCACCTCATAATTAGTCTGTTCCGTCCTCCCACCTGCCTCTCTCTCTGAGGCGCACGCGGCCTTAATGTCTCCCCCAGTGCTCACAGGCCAGGAGTCAGCCAGCCAGCCGGCCACCGGCCACTGCTGCCTGCCGCAAACCTCTGACGCCCATCACCTGTGGGCCGCTCGCTCGCTCGCTCAACTGGATGGGGCCAGACTCTGGACGTCAGGCGCTCCCACTCTCGCTGCCGGCTATTTTTTTCTCTTCTCTTCTCTTCTCTTCTCTTCTCTTCTCTTCTCTTCTCTTCTCTTCTCTTCGCCCTTTTCTCTATTTGTGTGTGTGTGTGTTTTTTTTCCCATCCGCCAAAATGAAATACACTGCTTCCCCTGAGGACCCCAGGGGATTACGCAACGCTGATTGGCTGATATAGTGACGCACACTGATGAGGCAATACAGCGCCACCTTCCACCTGACTGAAGGGACATCTCTACCTCCACCACTGCCCTCCCTCCCTAACACACACACACACACACAGCCAGACAATCAGGCGCGCTCACACACACACACACACACACACACACACACACACACACACACACACACACACACACACACACACACACACACACACACACACACACACACACACACACACACACACACACACACACACACACACACACACAACCCTGCACTGGCATGAGTCAGGCTGTGAGCCCACCTGTCGCACATGCGTCGGACTCTCCAGAGCATTTCCGTCAACGTCCAAGAGGCACGAGTCTGTGCATGTGGGTGGTTGACGGTGTGTCCTGACTGACTTACAGACGCGCGATCGCACGTACGCACACACAAGCGCTCGTTCGCTCACACACGCTCACTCACACAGCTGCTCACACACAACCGGGGGAAAGCCTCAGGAAGTGTGGGAGACACACATACGTCAAACTGACCACCTGGAGTGCGCGGAAGGATCCCGGAGTTGACGAATGTTTAGAGAGATCACAGTGTATCGTCTAGCCGACTCAACCCCGTGGCAATAAACTCTCCCTCTTTAGTAATAAAAGGAACAGCCGCAACACACCAGATCAACTGACTTGAAGTTCGCAGCAAGAATTCATCAAAAGGCCGCCAGCAGGAGTCCTAGCAGACCACACCAGACAATTAATCACTTAGTAATCCTCATTTCTTAAAGACAGATATAGAAGCTTTCACGTCTGATGACTCATCTTGGTAACAACACAAACACACACACCCTCACTCACTCGCAGTAGACGTGGTTTTTGAAGTCATCCATTACTAACAGCGCCTCACGTGTCGCACCTTCGGCAGGAAGCAGATGGCAGGCCAGCATGAGTGATGTCAGAGCGCAGGGGGAGAGCGGAGCGCGGCGAGCGGAGCAGAGTCTCCATTTTGTTGCTACCCGCGCCGCTGAGTCAGAGGGGGCGGCTGGGCTGGCGGAGGACGGGATCAGGAAACCCTCTCTTAGTCGTGTGTCACGTCGGCTATATGCGGCCCGAGGCAGGGGAGAGCTGAGCGGCCCGGTGGGAGGACTTGCTGATTCACGTCGCCATGCTTGGGGGGGGGGTCTCTGGAGTTGGCCCACTACACTGCATTGCACTGCACTGCACTGGGGGGCCCCTCGGACCGCTGAGCCTCACTCATACTGATAAGACCACTAGGATCCCTGCTGCTACTGCTGGTATTACGGTACAGGGGATTGCTGGCAGACACCCTTTGGGGTCACCATGAGTAAGCATGAGGTGGGTTCCTGTGAGTGACCATACATGACATCACTGAGCATCACTGAGCTTTGTTCAGTAGTCGGTGTTGAATTTGAGTAGAGCGTGGAAAACTTAATATTAGTGTGGAAATTCACTTTCTCCACAATCTTCAAAACATGCATTGTTTTGTTTTCTTTCTAGTCAGGAAGCATTCTTCTCTGTGGTATTGGGGTAGGCCCCCACTGGCAGGCAGTTTCAAGTTTTGAAAGAAAAATATGACCAACGCGCCCAGGCATGTCTGTGGACCAAGATCACCCTCTAGTGGCCAACTGTCACTCCCAGAAAAAGAGAAAGAAAAAAAGAGAGAAAGCAATCAAACAAAGTCATGAGCTAAATATATTTTAAATACATTTATTATTCTTTTCAACACATCAGATGATGATGATCTTTCCACAGTGGAACAAAATAAACATTTACACATTATTTTACAGAAATCACTTCCAACAACTGGCTGGCACAAAAGATGGGAGGATATGGGTAATTTGTACACAGCTTGGCTTATAAATGATGATTTCAGACATAACAAGCTCCTATAACTAACATCATCCAAATGGCTGGAAGCTCTGGCACTCATGACATCAAATCTCATCTGAAGGCCTTGACGTCTCTCCACTAAGTTGCATCTTCTGTGCAAAGACACATCAGATGAACATCACCACCAACTTAAGCTTAAAACAGGATCGAACTAAAATGGGATTCCAGGAACAAAAACAACACTAATTCTCTGACCTGAGTGAGTTACCAATAACTTCCAGGAACTCTCAAATGAAACTTGGTTTACACAAAGAAGAAAGAATGACTTTGCTTGTGTATCTGTATCGTCAGTGGAGTGATTGTTAAGTGCATGTTAATTGATCAACTTAAAAATAACAGGGACATCAAGAATCCTAACAAATAGGGACATTCCTAGAACCCCTGATGAACACCCTGATGACTACAATATTTGTTTATGAATTAAAAATCAATCTGAGAGAAAAGCACAATTCAAAAGGAGGGGGTCTGTCGTGTCCATCCCATTGCCAAACATGTGTAACTCACTACAATAGGGTTTGCGTTTTTTGATTTTCAGTACATGTGCCAAGTGCTCAACTACCCTTGCAAGTGGAGCCTGATGGAAATGGAAATGTCTCTGTAAATGCAAACGCATGCAGTTCACAAGGTGTCACGAGATACCGTTATTTTCCTTCTCATTCTCCCTGTCAAAGCAATACATTTATGCAGCCACTTCACAGAAGCAGTATATAGTATATCAGTGGTACACACTAACAAAATTGTAGTTTTAAATAATTAGGATTTTTGACTGATTCCATGAGTACATTCTCTGTCAATAGATGTGTTTAAATGCAAGTGCTTCTCCCCTGAATGAGCCGGTAAAGTTTCAGTCCTAGGTATGTAAGCATATGTACTATGACTGGGATGACCAGTCAAAAATCGACCAAGATCTTGAGGCGTTTGAGTAAAAATGTGGTGGTGAAATATATAAATATACATACATACAGTATATGTATATTTTTTGTTTTGTTTTAGGTTTTGTTTGGAACTACAGTGTGCACTACAACAAAACAATTCACACCATTGCCTGCTGTCTCCTCTCGCAGCACACGTCATCAACAGCACAACAGACACAGAGCTAAAGTCATCCCTGCAAAGCACTGAAACCAACCTCCTGGGGAACACAGACATCTGACTTACTGGTGTCATGAGTGTCTCTTAACTGATTACTGACAAAGCAGATGTAGATATGGAAAAGTTCTCAACCACAAAGCATGGCCTTCCACATGTTGCCGTCCCTTACAAAACCAACTTCACATGGTCTCTCAACATCCGTGAGGGTCAAGGGACTCAGAAGGACTCTCAACTTGGCCATGGCTCATCCTCAACCTCATCTCCACATGTGTCTCTCCTAGCACCCAGGCCACTTCTCCTCATGGCTTTCAGCCCGTCATGTCTCACGTCTCCCCTTCGTGTGAAATCTCCCCCTGCAAAGGACAAGCAGGAGGAGGAGGAGGAAGAGGAGGAAGAGGAGGAGGAGGAGGAGGCCTTCTAGAAGGGCATGCCTCCTGATATTTGGCGCGCCACCTGCTCCTCCGTGCTCTCCTCCTTCTCTCGGCCGCGCTCCTTGTTCCAGTCCTTCAGACCCTCAGGCAGGGAAGTGTCCTCCTCCATCCCGCCGGTTCCCTCCACAAACTCCTCGTACGTGGACTTCTCGGCAAACGGCCGGGGTCCGAGCAGCTCCACCATGTCGTTCTTGTCCAGCACTTCCTTCTCGAGCAGTCGAAGCGCCACCTGGTGGTGGGAAAGAGTTTACGTCACGTCACAGTTTGGCATCACGAGAGAGTCCGGGAAGTTTGCGGATGGCTTGGGTCTGACAGGATGTCTGATATCTCTCCATTTGTAGCAAAGCATGTATCAAATCAATGATTGAAAAATGCCCTACTTTTGCAGCTTGCTACAGTTATCAAGTTCATGGGCATTCAAACGTATCACACACAGACACCAAATTACATGCAAATACTGTACATTTCTTTCTTTGCTACAACTGTATTATGAATAACAAAACCTGGCTGATGACAAGGGAGGTGTGGCCTGTATTATGAAAAGAAAAATGCTGATGGGTGTGACGTTTCTTATTCCTCCAGGTCATCTTTGTGACAACCCTGTCTATAATGAGAAGGCAGGGGGGACTGCTACGAATCTGGGACCCCTTGAAAGATTTGAAATATTTGACACCATCACTATATGTAATATTATTGTAAGGTACTATGTACTACTGTACTGTACTAATGTACTACTAATACAGTACTATATATTAATTAGTAGCCTTGGAAGGGCCACCAGTCTGTGCCAGGCCCTTGGAAACATCATAACTCCCCCACCTCCCTGGAATCACTCTTGTTAATACGAGTCTTTAGTCTCAGACACAGGTGTTACTTACTTGTGTCGTAGTGTGTGTGTGTGTGTGTGTGTGTGTGTGTGTGTGTGTGTGTGTGTGTGTGTGTGTGTGTGTGTGTGTGTGTGTGTGTGTGTGTGTGTGTGTGTGTGTGTGTGTGTGTGTGTGTGTGTCAGGGGTGGACCACCAGTCACTGTGGCAGGTAGATTCTAAAATCTCACCATTTAACAACTGTTTAACACCGTTGCAACCGCTGGCACACCAGCATATACTGTATCATCATCATACTATTACAGTAATGTTGTTAGGTTGTAACACATAGAACAGAGTTTCATCGTATAGAGTAATGTTCCTAAATCCTTCATGTAAAATATAGTAACATACCATCTGCACATTCTGCAGTATACTTCTGTATGACCCAACCTCACATTTGGACATCCGCCTATCTAATGCCTTGTTCACACCAAGAGCGACCTACGCTAACTGAGCGACGGAAGTCATTATTTCTCTATGGAGGGCACGGGACCAGCGCTACCGGAGCGAAGCGAACTGAGCGACCAGAGCGAATGTTAACAATAAAAAGTCAGCAAACATTATGGTAATGAGCTATGACGCGGTTCAGCGAAAAACAACTCAGAATGTCCCAGGCTGTCAAGCCAGAGCCGTTGTGTGATTAGCCAAATCAAACAGGTCAATGCCGCGTCCAGAGCGAATAAAGCGAATTCAAGGCGAAACTTCTTCTGATACCTCCGCTAGTTTGCTCTTGGTGTGGACAAGGCATAAAGCTCGAGCTTACGTGAAGTTTTTCAGTAGTCAGTTCACACTCAAATCAACCCGCAGGTGACTAAGGGTTAAG
The DNA here is from genome assembly GCF_034702125.1 of Engraulis encrasicolus. Lineage (NCBI taxonomy): Eukaryota > Metazoa > Chordata > Actinopteri > Clupeiformes > Engraulidae > Engraulis > Engraulis encrasicolus. Next base: position 25,009,170 of record NC_085872.1, read on the forward strand.
TTCCAAACCTGGTGTGTGTGTGTGTGTGTGTGTGTGTGCGCGTGCGCGCGTGCAGGTTCGTGTGTTGGTGTGTGTATGTGCATGTGCATGTGTATGTGTGTGTGTGTGTGTGTGTGCGTGCCTGCGTGCATGTGTTGGTGTGTGCACATGCATGTGTGTGCGTGCATGTGCATGTGTGTGCGTGCATGTGCATGTGTGTGCGTGCATGTGTGTGTGTGTGTGTGCGCGTGTGTGCGGTCAGCACCCTACCTTCTCCACGTCGGCCTTCTTCTCCCTCAGCAGCTCAGTGGTGCGCTCGTAGGCCGTGGTGATGAGGTGGCGCACCTCCGTGTCGATGAGGCGGGCCGTGGCCTCGCTGTAGGGCTTCTCAAGCACCATCTCCCCCTGACGCGGCAGGTCGAACGACACCTGGCCCACCTTCTCGTTCATGCCAAACTGAACTATCTGCGGAGGCGTCACAGCATTTCTGACTTAAGTCATGGGCGGAGTGATAAGCAGCTTACAATAGCAAAGTATCAAAACGACAATACAGGAACGCTACTGAGCACAAAACAGCAAAAAAAGAGGAACAAAAGACATCAGACAAAAAAGGGCAACAGACCATATGTCACTATGGGCCACTACATTGTATTTGTAACTTACCCAGGGGCACGGTGTATTAGTGAAACAGGGTCAAAGACGTGCAAAATTAAATTGTCATTCAGTGTAACGGATGCCTTCTGCTGACTGTAACTGTAAAAAACATGACTCTTTTTATTTTATTTTTTTCCAGTGAATTAATGAAAGCCTCGGCTGTCATCCATTCACTTGAAACAATTTAAAAATCATATTTTTTTTACAATTACAGTCAGCAGAAGGTATCCGTTACACTGAATGACAATCGTCTTTGACCCAACAGCAAAAAAAAAAAAAGTCACAGGTAAACAATGAGAAGCAGGAGAAAGACAAAAAGAAGGAGACAAGGTAGTTTGGTCATAAGCCCACCCTATGATCCACCCGGATATCTGAGACCTGGAGGAGGGGAAAACTCTAACTCTGTGCCGTTAGCTAGCTACCTGGGCGTAGGCGCTCTGCGTGACCTTCTTGAGGTCGTCCTGAGCCCCCGTGGTGATGCGTTCGAAGAAGATCTCCTCCGACACGCGTCCGCCCAGCGTCATGCACATGCGGTCCAGTAGCTGCTCCTTGGTGTACAGGTACTGCTCTTTGGGCAGGTACTGTGCATAGCCCAGACCCTTCCCGCGGGGAATTATAGACACCTGGCAACATACAGTAGAATGACACAGTGCACAATGCTTATAGACACCTGTCCACATACAGTAGAATGACACAGTGCACAATGCTTCTGAGCGAAATTCCAGTCAAGACAATTCAATCATCAACAGAGATCGATCGAAAGAAATTGCAGAAAAATGTTTGTAAAGGGGGGTAAAAAAAAACCATACACATGTTGTCTGAATTACAGAGATAATACTATTACACGACTGATTATGACAATCAAATCAACAATGGTCATGTTGAATTCTGTTTATTAGTACAGCAGAGCTTTAGTTTAAAGGGCAGCTGAACTCATGTACATGTGGTCCAACAACTACATTGAGCTCCACTTGCGTAACCATTGACATGTTTGAGGATGTGCCTTCAAGTGTATCACACGCCAATAAATTGGTAGTAACTAATGAGATTCAGCGCGCGAGTTTGGATTTCTTCTCCTCTTTGAGGGTGCTGCCTTACCTTCAGCAGTGGGTCTGCATGCTCCAGGAACCATCCAGCTACGGCGTGGCCGGCCTCGTGGTACGCCACAGTCTTCTTCTCCTCGGGCTGCAGCACCTGCGTCTTCTTCTCCAGACCTGGGGGAGAGGAGAGCAGGCAGTCGGAGCGGTGAGCGTGTGGTGTGTGTGTGTGTGTGTGAGAGAGAGAGAGAGAGAGAGAGAGAGAGAGAGAGAGAGAGAGAGAGAGAGAAAGAGAGAGAGAGAGAGACAGACAGACAGACAGACAGAGAGAGAGAGAGAGAGAGAGAGAGAGAGAGAGAGAGAGAGAGAGAGAGAAAGAGAAAGAGAAAGAGAGAAGGCAGGCAGAGAGATTGACAGGGTGCCTACAGATATTCCTAGGTTGAATTTACTACCTTTTACTACCTTTTTACTACCTCCAATTTTTTTTTTACTACCACTACGACTTCGAACTTAACTGACTACAGAAATGAAATAGCTTTCCAAATCCTATTCATAACACAAATTAATAATGTTTTTTTATAATTTAACAAGTTCATCATTGAGTGTATGCGTCTCTCTCTCTCTCTCTCTCTCTCTGAGTGCATCTTAATATGGGACCTTGCCTCCTCCACTTGCCTCCTCCACTCGCTTCTCGTCATGATGACATCACTGACTAGTTATTGCAGGTATGTTTCAAACATTTCTCAACAATTCGCCATTTATAATGGTTAACTAATAGTGCAGTGCACTTTCAACAGAAGAACTCGCTCTTCTCAGAGAGAAAGAACCAGCAGTGCACCTTGAAGTGGATTCCTGCAGTCAATGTCCACCAGGGCTCTGCTAACTTTTTGCGCTGGTTGCACTGGTGCGTCTAAAAATTGTTTTCAGGTGCACCAGCACAAAATCTAGGTGCACCCAAATGCCCCCCAACACCTGTGTGTGAGAGTCTGTGTGTGTGTGTCTTTAGCAGAATCAGAGAAAATACTACACAGGATATGACAAAAATGGCAGTCATTATAGTTATGGGAAAGTTTTCGTGATTTGGATAGGGAACACAGAATCCATAACCAGCCTTGACTACCCCTTAAGCCTAAGGCACCTGCAAAAAACGCCTGCTGAACGCCTAAGCCAGGGATGTCAAACTGAAATCAAAATTAAAATAACTTAAAATTCATTCTTTTTTGAGGGACTACAATTTCACATTAAAAAACACTCATATGGTAGCTAGATCGATAGATAAGTTGATTTTTGTTTGTTTAGGTGGAAACCGAGGTGAACTTGGATTTGCCCTTCCCCATTCTGGATCGCTCCGAATGATGATTGTGGCATCTTAGCAAGCGCTTCGAACAGAAGCGTCTGCGTCTCTCTCTCGTCACACTCTCTCTCTCTGAGTGCATCTTAATATGGGACCTTGCCTCCTCCACTCGCTTCTCGTCATGATGACATCACTGACAACAGCATTATCTTTCAATATCTTGCAAAAGCTCAATTGTAGAGTCTTTTTCTCATTTGCAATTGTTACGGTGAATGAAAAACAGTCCCTCAAAAGTTGTTGTGGCTAGCCTGACAGCTGGGAAACTTTATCGTTTTCTCCACGGAGGAGGGGCCAGGAGGCGGGGCGAGGAGACAAGCGCAAGTGGAGGAGGCAAGGTCACATATTAAGATGCACTCTCTCTGTCTCGGTGCATGAAGGATGCCTTGTCGACAGATAGTACGTCGCTATCAAAAACATCTGCGATTTCCCGGGAGACTTCGCGTGTCAACTCTTGACAGTGACTGAAACGGCCCATTCTTTGCGCTTGAACCTTCCGCGTGAATTCTATCAGTGGCCGCTGCTGTTTGCATTTCGTTTCCCTCCTTACCCTCTCGTCCGTTTCAAAACTCCCTGATTTGGTTGAGCACCACCTCGCTAGTCGTTAGCACATTATGAACTCCGGTAGTCGAACATGTTATTTTGAAAAGTCGGGCTGCCTATCAGCGCAAGGTACAAGGGGTAGAAAGCCAGAGCAGCGGAGTTGAAGGAATGGCCGCAGTTCCAAAAACTTTATTTTTTGATGGGCTAATACCTACTAGCACTACTGCAGAATGACTAATGGCCATTAAAATGGCGTTTAGCATTGTCAATTCATTTTGTTTTTGGCTGGATGCACCGGTGAAAAAACATTCAGCCTCGCATTCTTTTACTCGACCGATTTGTTACATTTACCACCAATATTACGCACCAATTTCCACCGCTTCTAACTTCATTATATGAACAACAGCTAATCTCAAACAGACAGTCTTCATGGAATTCATGAAATTATGTTTAGCAGACCTTTCACTGTTTCACATCCAACCAGTTTAGTCGCGTCTTGCAGAACGTAGGCTACAAAATGCCTAGCAGGCAGCTTCTGTGGCGCTGCTGATGTCTGACGCCTGTCAGTCAGCTGCTAACAACTACCGGTAGTATTAGCACAAAGCTAAATCAGTTCACCCAGCGTCCGTCCTTGCCGCTGCATAAAAATCAATTTGCCGAGATTTGAGATCACGGGCTACAGGAATCCAACAAATTAGAAAACAAATAAGACCCTGTTGTAGGGAGTCCGGAAAAATACTACCAGGTGAGATGTGGCTTACTACCTTTTACTGGTCATTATTTTGGACATTTTCATTAACTACCTTTTACTACTTTTTACTACCCCGCGGGCACCCTGGATTGAGACAGTTGCAGATGAGGAGGCTAAATAAAGACCATAATACTACACACGCAGCATAATCTGCCATAGAAATGAGCAGAATAAGTGTGTGTGTGTGTGTGTGTGTATATGCGTGTGTGTGAGAGGTATCATTGCTATCCAGACCGATGAGAAGAGCTGTAAGCGAGCCTTAACACCATGGTAACACATATGCACCATACTTTGCCAGAGAAATGAACAGAAATAATGTCAGGTATAGTGTGGGCGTGTGTGTGAGCATGTGTGTGTGTGTATGTTTGTGTGTGTGTGCGTTTGTGTGAAAAAGCACAGCTCACCTCCGATAACGCGTTCGATGGCCTGCTCAAAGTGTTTCTGGTTGATGGCGTCGGCGAGGTGACGAGCGGCAATCAGCGCCGCCTCATTGCACACATTGGCAATGTCAGCTCCTGCAACGAAATGCAGTTACATCAATGTGAATGACAGCCATGATGCATTAACATAAAATAGGATGAAAGGTATTACTGTGAGACGAGACAAAAGGCATGCAAAATAATAATTTCACTTTACCATGTTTGTAACATACACAGGAGACCGACAGACACAGCCACTGCAGCATGTACAGTTATGTAAACATATGGAATTGATTTTTGCGTCTGTGTAAATATGACACTGTAGGCATGTTGTTATGCCAATATGTAACTATGGAACTTACAGTTCAACAACTTGTGCTTGCATAGTGCATGGGTAAAATATTCTCTCTAGTTGCAGTGTTTAAATAATTATGACATCCATTTGACCCTTTGTGTGCTTGGTTTTTGAAGATGTGGCTGATGTTTTGACAGTGTATGTTTAGATCGTTTATGTTAAATTAGCCAGTTCTCTCTCCCAACAGCCAAAGATGTTGCTTGCTGATAGTGAGAGAAACAGAAAACGATACGAATGGCGAACTCAGCAGTTATTAAAAAATCTGACAATGCATCACAGCCCTCGTTACATCAGTTCCTACCAAGTTTTTTTTTTTTATTGCAGTAGACATCAGCCGCCATACTGTATATGCAACAAAGCTTTTCTGCATACTTAATTTGTCTTTTCCGAACAGAATCATAAAATCAGACAATAGGCTAAAATCAATGTCTGTGTGTCACCTGAGAATCCAGGTGTAAGGGCAGCCATTTTCCTGGCCAGGCCGTCTTTATCCATCTCCGTATCCAGTTTCAGGGGCCTCAGATGCACCTTGAATATGGACGCTCTGCCTTTTATGTCCGGGGGACCTGATCAACAACAGGAAATGTCATGAGTGTTTTCAATCTTTCACTATTCCATACAAAAACAATATTTAAATGTAATTAGTGCTGACATAAAATCAACATTCAAAGGACTTTCCACTGACATCATTGTAATTGCTAGATTAAGTACAACACAAGAAAGATGTCTCTCATTATTCCATAATAACAATTGAGTACTTAATCAATATCAAATCAATGTGATGCTTATTAGGTTACTACAAAAGCGGTCATTTGGCTCAACTTCTATTTAAACAAAAAAAAACCTCAACCCCCAATTATCTATACCATACAGATAGTGTTGCAACAAGTGTTTCATTCTTACCTATATATATTTGTCTGTCAAAGCGCCCAGGCCTCATGAGTGCTGGGTCCAAGATATCTGGTCTGTTTGTGCCAGCCAGGACCACTACATTAGTTGCCGTGTTAAATCCTACAAGAAAAGAACCAGAAACCCTCAATCGAATCACTTTGAAAATCAACCGTGACCAATCAAGTCGAATGTGAGGTGAGGTCTACTCACCATCCATCTCCACCAGTAACTGATTGAGGGTGTTCTCCTGCTCGCTCTGTCCACCGAAGTTCCCACGGCCTCTCTTCCTCCCCACAGCATCAATCTCATCTATGAACAGGATGCACGGGGCGTTCTTACGTGCCAGCACAAAGAGGTCACGAACCTATGAGAATGGAATTCAGAATTAATAGGCGAAAATACTATAAGTGTGTGCACATGTGTAATACATACAGTATTAAGTGTGGCGTTTTGGCACAAGCCACAACCTGTGAGCTTTGTAAGCTTCTGTTTGATGTGCCTATAACTGACTGAACAAGTGATAGTAACTCTGACATCTGTTCTCTGGGATGTCTTACCCTGCATTGAAAAGGTGTTAGGAGTGTGCACATTCTCGTCTCCACCACATATCAGATACATGTTCTAAATTTGTCCTTGTTAACATCTTTAAACAAAACAATGATAACCCTTGCACAGCCACAACAATTACGCCAATAACCATGTCAGCAAATCATAAGTAAACCAGCATTCAGACCAACATGTATGTATACTGTCTATGTCTAATTGTCTATGTCCACACCTAGAGTCTAGAGTCTATGTCTGTCTACATGGGAAAGTAAGAAACGTAATTCCAATTCTTTGTATGACCAGCGCATGTAAAGAAATTGACAATAAAACCAACTTGACTTGAACATGTACTCACCCTTGCTGGACCCACACCGACAAACATCTCCAGGAACTCTGAGCCATTGACGGTGATGAAGGGCACGTTGGCTTCACCTGCTGTGGCCTTCGCCAGGAGTGTTTTTCCAGTTCCCGGAGGACCAGTCAAAATGGCACCCTGACAGTGGTAAGACAAGACCAGAGAGATGGTTACCGAAAGGACGAATAGACAACCCAGCTACGGGACCAGCCCGCAAACAGGACACCAATAGCCTTCTATACTTATTACGGTACATGGCGGTTTCTTTTCAAGCCTTCATTATGTTTCATGAGACAGGATAGCGAAGGACAGAGAGGAAGCGAGTAGGGAGAGAGAGAGAGATGGAGAAGGGCAGGGAAAGGACCCAGACCGGGAGTCGAACCCAGGTCGGCCGCATGGCACGCCACATCGAGGTTTTTATTACCGCATCCATGCAAATGTACACAAACTTCAATCATCCATGAAATGTCTTACAAATTAAAAAAGTTCACTTTCTTTAACTCATTGACGCCTAAGTCACCTGCAAAAAAGGGTGCTGAATGCCTGAGCCCTTTTTAAGAAAAGCTGCCCTCAGCCTATAAAAACCTAAATATCTCAGCTTCTGAAGGACATAAAAATATGCACCAAGTTGCATTTAAACGCTAAGACCCTCATCTTTCATTAGAATGAGTTCATTCATCTGAAACAAACAGATATTTTAATGGTAACACTTTATTTTAGGGATACATCTATTAGCACTAATACATACAATATTAATGCCTGTGTAAGTAACTTGTAAGGCATGTACTAAGCAAAATAAGACAGTTGTTAAGCATGTTTTCACAAATGTCTTGTTCATGCCCAATTAGGGATTTACTACTAATATAACCTTAGTAAGGACCAGTAAGCCTATATTTCTATTTATTAGTAAGTAGTAAGTGGCAGAATACAATGTGTATAAGCTCCCGACACACTGTGTGAACAAACGCTGAACAGTGTGAAAACAGATGCAGAATAAGGGTCCCTATTCTAAAGTGATGCATTGGTCAGCCCAGATGGCTCAGGGCCTCCGCACTACCAAAGTCCACCTCGTTACCTAGGGCCCCCACACCACCGAGCCCCCCGGATCTACAAAGTGTAAGGGTATATTAACACATTGAGTACCGACGACGTAATAATGCGTTTTTCACGCCCATGCGTTGTATACCAAAACGTAAAAATACGTTTTTGCATTTAAATATCATATTTTGAATCTACACCCTTCAATGGACAATATATGTGATTTTGGTAGCTCTGTGATGGACATAAATGACAACATTTGCAGTCCAAAGTTGTTTGATTGTTATGATGTTTGAGTGTTATGATTTGGATATTTTAATTTAACTTACCAAGATGTCTGGATGCCAACCCATGTCGCCTATCGCGCTGCCTGCATTGATTTCCCTAGTACGGTCACTGTAGCATGTGTTGTCTCTGACTTCACGCAATAGGTAAACACCATTGTATAGTGCCTGGAGTATCTTGAACTTTCTGGACTTGCTAGACCTTTACCAGATCCTTGGATCCAAATGGCACCCGATATGTGATTGCAGTAATGCGCTCCGATTTGGACGTTTGATCGCCAAAAAGATAAGTTTCTGTGTCTTCCTGTATGTGAGAAGCCAGAAGCTAGCATGGCTACATATCATGATTCCCTGATTGTCGCTCCCAACGCAGGACGCTCCCCTGTCGGCTCGCTCCCACTAGCCAGACTATCGATCCGGGTGGGACTACACGTCCGGGAGTGATAGAAACACCTGGGACTACACGTCCGGAGCGATCTCTCAGTTGGGAGTGTCCATCTGCCACCGCATATGATTCGGATCGGATGGGCTAGGCTACATCTAAGCATCATATCATTTGGATTTGTTGTCAATGTTGGGCTATTATTTCGGGAGTCATCGGGAGCTATTTTAGCAAATGTCTCACCCTCTGCATGTGTGCAAAGAGTTTGTGTTCAGTCCACGTGAAAAAACGGGGATTTCAAAGGGCATCGATTGCCGGTGTCGTAGTGTGACAGAGCAGGAGGTGTGCTGCCGTATTCGTGAATCGTGCTATGTTGTTGTTTCCCTAGTAGCCCACGATCGGTAGCGTGTATTGTGTCTGACTTCACGCAATAGGTAAAACACAGAGACCATTGTAATATCGTTGCCAGGAGTATCTTGAACTTTCTGGGCTTGCTACCTAGACCTTTTACCAGATCATTGGATCAAAATGGCACCCGAATTGTAATTGGAGTAATGCGCTCCGATTTGGAAGTTTGATTGGCAACCAGATAAGTTTATTTGATTATTCACCCCCATGTTGAACTGTCTTCCTCTATGTGAAAAGCCAGGAGCTAGCATAGATGGCCTCATATTGATCGGATGGGCTACATCTAAGCATCATATCATTGGGATTTGTTGTCAATGTTGGGCTATTATTTCGGGAGTCATCGGGAACTATTTTAGCAAATGTCCGACCTTCTGCATGTGTGCAAAGAGCTTGTGTTCAGTCTGTGTGAAAAACGTGGATTTCGAAGGGCATTGATTGCCGGTGTCGTAGTGGTTTAGAGCAGGAGGCGTGTCTTGACGTGCAGGAAGATGTGTGTCAGAGCTAACCTTGCACCAAATTGTGATTAAAACCAACCCATCCCCTTTCAAACTCGTCACATTCTGAAGAAGCGCACCCTTCACAAAAACCTCAATATCTCCGATTGTAGCTGAATTCCATGGATACCCACTTCGGTTTAGCGTGGGTTTACTCGGCAATAAAAGCTCGTAGAGACACACAGTTTTCACCTACTAAGAGGGCAGCGTCTCCACTTTCAAACGAGTCATAACATATTTCAGTGGCCCTATCACATAATAAGCTGTGAGTCTACAAAAAAACGTAAAAAAGGGCTTAGAACGCTGGTATTCTACGACATAATTCCGTGAGCACCGCCGGTATTCAATGTGTTAAATACCGGTAACTAATATTTACCCAGCTGAGTCATCTACTTTTCTCTTTTTCATGACAATGTAAAGAAGGTAACAGGAGCCTACATATAGCAAGGATGGAACGTACACTTGTCAATGGTGGTGGGTTGGTGAGATGTACATTTTTTCAAGTACCACTGAGTTTTAATTGTAAAAACACCCCAAAATAAACGCAGAACATTAGACTAATAGTTTTGAAGCAAAATTAATCTATTCTTTTGTGATAATTAAATTAATGTTTGAGAACATTAGCTTCAATAAGTGCAGTGCATGATGGGTACGCAATCTAGGCCAAAAGACAACCTACCCAGCTCTGAGCCTACGTCCTTAGCTCCTCCCCTCACTCGTGAAATTTAGATGCTATCCAAAACAATTTGCCATGTACGTAACAACAGAAATATTATCATTGCTGCCTTGGCCATGCATTGCATTTCTGACTAAGGGCGTACCCATCATGCACTGCACTTCTTGGAGCTAAGTTTCTCAAGCATTAACTTATTTATCACTAAGGAATAGCTTAGTTTCACTTCCAAACTATTACTCATCGTTATATTCTGCATTTATTGTAGGGTTTTTACAATTAAAACTAATTGGTGTATGGAAAAAATGACATCTCACCACCCACCGTCATTGAGAAGTTTACGTCCAATCCTTGCTATATAATGCTTCCAATCACTGCCTTATGCATTAAATAGAATAAGTGAGATCTACATATCTAATGAGACTCATACAGATACAGAAATGTTCTTACACTTTACTGCCCGGGGGCGGGGTGGGGGTTAGAGTGTTAAGTAGTCTTAAGTAGTGTGGGGGCCCTAGGTAGTGCGGGGGCCCTAAGCCATCTGGGCTGAGCGATGCATTACTTTAGAATAGGGACCCTTATTCCACATCTGTTTTCACACTGTTCAGGGTTTGTTCACACAGTGTACCAGGAGCTTATACACATTGTATTCTGCCACTTACTACTTACTAATAAATAGAAATATAGGCTTACTGGTCCTTACTAAGGTTATATTAGTAGTAAATCCCTAATTGGGCATGAACAAGACATTTGTGAAAACATGCTTAACAACTGTCTTATTTTGCTTAGTACATGCCTTACAAGTTACTTACACAGGCATTAATATTGTATGTATTAGAGCTAATAGATGTATCCCTAAAATAAAGTGTTACCATTTTAATAAAATTGTCTCAAATCTCATGAGCCTGAATGTTGCGTAACGCAGCTCTAGGCGCCAGGGCCAATGTTGCGCAACGCAACATCAGGCATCAATGGGTTAAGCTTAATTCTCTGGACCTGGATGAGTGAGAGCGTTCAGAGACGTCGACCGCCCTCCCCCCTGTACCTTAGGGATCTTGGCTCCCAGGTCCTGATATTGCTTCGGGTTCTTCAGGAAGTTGACAAACTCCATGATCTCCATCTTGGCCTCCTCGCAGCCCGCCACGTCCTTAAACTTGACGTCGATCTCGTCCCGCAGCACCTTGGCGGTGGTCTCGCCGACGCTGAACAGGCCGCCCATCCCCCGGCCCGGCCTACCGGCGCCCGCTGGGCCGCGACGGAGCATGAAGAGCAGGAAGCCGATGATGAGGACAGTGGGCAGCATGCTGAGGAGGAAGGATCTGGTGGGGGAGAGAAAGAAAGAATAAGTGGCGGCACAGGGAACATCCGAATCAGTGTGCTTTGAGAAAAGGATCATTGAATACTGTGATGGTTTGTTCTGTCTGTCATTCCAATGAGCCTGGCTCTTTATTGTGGTGGTCAAAGCCCCAGTTTGATACAGACAGGGATTGTTTACAAACGAGAATCCCATAGATAAGGGACACATTACATTCAAATTCAGCTAGCCTTTGGTGCCCCCTGGCTAAAAATTGAGGACACTACATTTGTTCAAATTCTGCCTTATGTTTGCCCAATCACAACCAAGTCACAATTTGTTTCTAAATGTATCATGAGCTTAGTCAGGACCACATCAGAATCAAAACCATCGTCAGACAATATCCACAAAGTGTTCCCGGGTCATGTACTTTGTTTTAAGTGCAAACATGGTATCCATCTGGCCTTTCACAGTTTTTTTTTTAAATGACTTGTAAAACAACGCAATGCACTAGCACACGTATTAACATGTAACCAAAATGGCACACAGCTGTATATTGCCCTACCCACACTGTTTCCTAGAACGAAATGTTCAGAAGACACAGTGGTACATCAGATTAAAACGCTGAGATGAGGTACAGGTACAGATGCTTTATTGTAGAGGTTGTTATGAGGTTGTAAAGTTGTAATAAGTGTCAATTTTCCCCCTGCCTGTTTTTGTACCAACAGGAAAAAAAAAATCCGTCACTCACACAAGGCATGCATTCTCTCTCTCTCTTCATCAATAATCCATTAAGGATGCTTCTGTGATTGAAAGTAATTGGTGCTGCTTGTTAGCTTTGGTAACCTCCAAAAGTTAAACGGAATGGAAGTGCAGTGTCTCCTAATTTTCCAGCATTTGTACTGCGGTGGATTGAATCTGTGCTCGAAAGAATACGTCGGACTTGCCGTTTTTAAATAATTCCTTCTGTGGTCATTTTAAGCTATGTATTCGGACAGTACATCCGCAGTGGACACGTTACACATCCTATAGCTGTCGAGATAACCGCAAAAAGGAATCACCACAATGTTAAGATGCCCAGCATGCTGCCACGTTGGGCCACCTCCACCACCACACATGACCACAGAAGCCGGCCGAGTGTCACAAATGTAATGAATGAATTTGTCCCAGATTTAGCAATGTTTGGTCACCTCTGAACATTAATAACCTATGACCATTTGGGCCATCTTTGGAGACACCTCTGTCTGGTTGTCAATGTTCAGTGTGTGGCCAAATTAAATACAGCTGTCAGTGTTAATTGCGGGGGATAATTAATGACAGCTGACAAATATTCACTGTGTCCTGTGACCTGTTCCACCCTCCAGTCCTGGCGGTAGGAGCATTGCACTTTACCATGCCGCCAATACTGGCAGTAGAAGAAGAAAGTGATTCCCAGGGGCAGCCATGCCGTACTACGCAATTCTGACATGAGTGAACCGACTTCTATCGTCTTGGGTGCATACTGTCTATTGCTCTCATTTCAAATCCCCCATTTGTACAACCTGCGAAAATCAAGCATCGACCAAGAGTATTCGTAGCCACAATAGCTAGACTAAAACTCCCTGCGTCAAGTCTTTCAATACACTCTGAAATGTTAAAGCCAGCATTACCCATCACTCTCAGTTGAGTAGACCACTGGGAGTCTGTTCTCTCCCTCGATGCCCATCTCAAACTGGGCTGTCTCCAGATTGCGCTCAAATGTGTCCACACTGCCGATGTTGAACCAAACATATTGCTGGAAATGTTTTGAAAAAGAAGAGAAGAAAAATGGTCACGTCTCCATAGCTGTTGTAATCAACTTGCATAACAGTCAACTGTGTGTTTTTTACTCACTCCATCAACTGGGGTCTTTCCTGGAGCGAATACCACTTTCACATATCGTTTGTTTACAACCTCTAGCCGATCCACCTAATGAAAAATGATACTTCGGGTCAGCATGCTTCACAGGTTGCCATCTTGCATATTTGCACGTACATACGCACAGGACCAATTACACAAAAGCCAGCAGTCAGTAAGGTAAATGTAAAAATAAAAGATTCAAAACTGCAACTTACAACGCCTTTGGAAAGATAGAGATTAACAAAGTCCTTCCAGGTAACTTCTCTCCCACCATCGCGGAAGAAGAAGTAGTAAGTGACTGCTGCCCAAAAAGCAGCTCCGCCCAGAAAATAAGCCCGGAACTCTCGGTCATCCCATGGTACATCTCCCTACACAAAACAAAATAGGGAGATACATGGTTTATAGTCATTGTACTTTTGAGTGAGAAACTGCAACACAAACTGATTTTGGTCATGCTGTTGTGATAACACTTATAAAGAACTCAAGTATTTAAGAGAACGCCTTGTGTTATACAGAAATTCTAAGGGATGAGAAAAAATAGAGGCTGTCAAATGTCGATATAACAAAAGCTCACTTTGTAAAGAGCATCCACGTTTTATTCAATTGTACATTCATGTAAACAGAGTGTGCTCAAGATGCTAAAGGAATAAGCTCACTGATATTCAATTGTGCCCACGATTTGTATCTCGCAAGCAGTTACCTAAGAGTGGCGCTGGCCAGAATTTATAAAACAATCTTGAATTACTGTGTTGTTGCACTTATAATAACATAAGCACATTTTACAAGTCATGGATACGCTTTGGTAAATTGTGTTCGCGTAACATGGGCACGACTGAACAGCAGTGAGCGCATAGTTTAAGCAAGAAAAATCCACAATTTAGGCACATGTGTGCACTTTATTTAGACGAGTGTGTGACTTACTAAAGTAAGGACACACTTTGCAAAGTGAGAGAACACCTTCTTAAATGTCCAATAATTTTTAAATGCAATTTATCTGGTTTGTAATCAAGTTCCTAACTCACCTTCTGGAGACGGCTGAACCAGGAGCTGTCATCTTTCCTTGCCCCTCTTTTACCCCCTCCACCTGACGCACCACCTCCTCCTCCTCCTCCTCCTCCTCCTCCTCCGCCGCCGCCACCTCCACCTCCACCACTTGACCTACTGGCTCTGCTGCCATTGCTTGGCTTGGCCTCTGATATTGTACAAATCACAAAAAAAATCATTTACAACAATCTTTTTTTTTTTTTTTTAATGGAGGTCAAAGACAGAAACCAGCTGAATACGTGTCTGGAAAGAGAATACGAAAGATCCTTGCCTTTGGCCTCGCTTGCTTTGGGTTCACTGTGCTTTGGGCCACTCCGGTTAGGGAAGTATTTCTCAAACCCTACAAGACATTCATACATTTCGCTGTTAAAAACAAAACCAGGATGATTCCGCTAACGGCACAAAAATGTCACTCTATCACACTTATTAGCTTCAAAGACATACCTTTTGGGGGCTTAGAGCATAGCCTTCTGTAAGCGCCTAACACACTCCACAGCAATGATCCATCTCCAAGAGCATTGGGGGCTTGATTCTCAGCTTGGTTTGACACCTTGGGGGAAAATGAGTGAAAGTTTTAAGACTATTGAAAGATCACACAATTCATTCTCCTTATAATGGCACCAGAAATAACACCGTATGGTTTGATTAGATGTTTGAACAGGGCATCAACAGGCTGCGGCCATCATACCCCTAACATTTATCACACTTGCTTACTTTTCCCACCCCATGTCCGCTACAGGCACACAGAAAAGCAGGTCAGTCACAACACTTAACACACACTTAACCGCAGAAAAAAGAAACCTGTGCACATGAAAAGTATGCAGTAAACCTAAAAACAAAGTGACTCTTCAATGCATTACCGTGTAGATACTCTAAATGATCTACTATGTAACAACAAGAGTTATGTGACTGTCAAGTGCGCACGTTACCTAACGCAATGTCATCCCAGGCCTGCTAGCTCGTAAAGGACTGCGATACGCCAACTAGCTAACTAACTCAATATAGCTGAAAGGGATTTCACAAAATAAACATAAACCACAGTGGCAAAGTGCAATATGGCGGACATGAAGAATGCAACTAAAACCAGGTTTTTCACGGGCGGTACGAGTGTTGTGTGCCTCCAGATAGGTTGCACAAGCTCAATTTCTACCTACCAGTCGTAACGATGTATAGTTTGTTGATCTGACGTTTGGAGGCAAAATGATCTTTGAAAGGTTTCTACACCCTCTTGACAAGAACAGGTATCGATGGGCCATAACAACCCTCTATTAGCGTCTCACAACTGAGACAGAAAATAAAGCAGAGACACGATTTGAGAAGAAGAGTTTTTGACACAATTCTCCTTCGCACCACTCTCCGCCATCACTAATCGACTACGTCACGACAGTTCCGGTTGGGTCTAAACAGCGCATGAGCGATGAGTGCAGGCAGGCATGCAGAACAACTTCAACTAGAGTTCTAATGTTACTTTCAGACCCCAGAAAAAGTGCCATGCTGCACCACCTAATGTTTTTTCCACAAGCACAACATTTAAAAAGAACAGTTAGAGAAGTCACAATAAATTGCATTTTGAACATCTAGTTTATGTCATGTCAAAGAGGTGCAATAATTGGCCTAGTGGGAACTATTGTGTCCAATAAGCTAGGCCTACTGTTAGGAGAGCAGGGTCAATTAATGTTTTTCAGTACAAGTCATAGGCTGTGTCTCAAATGCCGCACTTGTGCACTTTGGGCACTGTTTTTCAGTGCCTAGGGTGCTCACGCTGAAAACTTCAGTTGAGCCAGTGCACTGAAAGTGCCAGGATGATCCCCTAACAATGGCGGAAAGATGCAGGCTGTGTCTCAAATGACGCACTTTTGTCAGTGCACTGACAGTCAGTGCACAGTGCACACAGTGCACTGAGGTCTTTAGTGCATAGTGTCGTGGAAAAATCTGAGCACTATGCACTGTGCCCTCGCTGGAAGTGACAGCTGAGCATGGCATTAGCTCGCCAAAATATGAGTTGGCTACTGTTCACATTGCACAGCGTCTGGTGCTTGTATTTCCATGTCCTTCACCCCAAAGGACAACAATCACACATACAATACTTTGGTTGGCATGAAAAGGTTGGTGTCCCATCAATATTACAGAATTAGGAGACTATTGACCAAACTCTTCTACTGAACTGAATGCCACATTTCCTCCATGTGATTGTCAACATGGCCGCCGTTTAGTGCGTGCAGTGTCCATCATTGAAGCACTGCATTTTTCCGCCATTGTTAGGGGATCATCCTGGCACTTTCAGTGCACTGGCTCAACTGAAATTCTCAGCGTGAGCGCCCTAGGCACTGAAAAACAGTGCCCGAAGTGCACAAGTGCGGCATTTGAGACATAGCCGCAGTGCTTGAATGATGGGCTGTAGCAACCCAATGTAAGTAGGCTGCCGGATGTGAGTGCCCGGATATCCGCCCGAGTATTTGCATGCATTTGCATTCATTTCCACCATCAGGAATGCTTTGCGGTACCACAGCTACCCTATGTGAGTCGCGCTGTGTCGCCTGACTGTCCCTTCTATAATATGATTGTAGCCTACCGTAACAACTCGGCCTCGGCCCCCGCCGCAAATATCCACCACACCACCACGGGTCCTCTGGTGTTGTGACTGTTTAGGATCTTTTTTTCACATCCAATACTTGCACATTAAGAGTGACAATTCCATCATGGATGTTTAAACGATATGTGCGAATGCAGTCATGTTGAATTTAGGGTGGCCAAACCATGCCATGTCATGAAGAACGTGCATCACATTATTTAAACAGCTCGTGTAAACAGTTATCCTGAGTGCCCGTGTCTTTTTGGAGATCGGAGGCTTGATGAGCAAAGAGATGGGAGAAATTAGGAAATTGTGCGCGCACACACACCTCTGCACAATATCCGGACACGAAGCTGGCTCCAATATTTCAGCGTCCCGTTTGATTCTGTACTGACACTTTTAAGTTTACGTAGCACAATCAAATGAATAGGCTATGTCTAAATTATAGGCTAGTCTCCAATGTGCCTAGTTTCACGTGTTGTTGGCATCACCAAATAATCTGCACAATATGCGGCATAATTTTCGAGTGCTACATTTAGACCGGGTAAAGTATCGAGCATGGTCTTCAACAATATTAAGAGTGTCCCGTAACAACTCGGTCTCGGCCCGCGCCGCAAGTATCCTCCACCACGAAGGTCCTCTGATGTTGTGACCGTTTTAGGATATTTTCATATAATAGGCCTACAGAAATAAGAGCGTGCGCGCGCGCCTCTGACTGTATCTAGACACGGAGGGAGAATGGCTCCAATGTTTATATTCAGCGCCCAGTTTAATTATGCACTGACACTTTTAAATGTACATGGAACAATCAAATGAGTAGGCTATGTCTAAATGTACTAGGCAGGCTCTAGTCACCAATCTTTGTTGTTTCGGCATCACCAATAATAATGGCACAATATGCGGCATGGTTTCGCGTGTTTTTGCACCACCAAATAATAACTAGGCCTACACAATGTGCGGCATAGCTGCTGTTTTCTAGCTCAGAGAGAAGGCTATGCCCAGATAGGCCTATTCTTTTAACTTGTAGGATATCCTGATGTTATGTTTCACTAATGTAAGGAGTAAAACTGCTAGCTACATTAGACTGGGTAAACTCGTGACTTTAATGTCTTCCGAAACGGGCTATTCCAGTGTCTGTGACAGTGTATCTATTTTAGATTTAGATACTCTCTGGCGTCGCCGAAACGGCGATGTGCTGTGGGCTCTTTACGCACGGCACCTAGGCCTATGTCCCTTCCATCTTCAGTCAGACTCAAATCGGACCGAAATCAAGTAGCTGAGGTTAAACTGTCGTAAATACACGACCGGTGTCCTGTCTGTATGAGCGACCCGTCGAGATGTGATTCTCTTCGCTACTGAGCATGCGCACGCATGCGCACACCCTCGCGGTGGTTTTCGCGGGTGATTGCCCATCGAATTGTGAGACCGCAAGTTACGATAGGACCCCCTGAGACTGTCAACTAGTGACTTAAACTGTAGCCTATGTCCTCCTGAGGTTACCACCAGTCATCCATAGTCTAGTTGGCCTATAGACTGTCCACCGACTGTCATGGACTGAAAGTTACGATATATCCCCTGGGGGGAAAACGGGAAATAGCGTGGATCATCCAGCAGATCATTGGCGAAATAGCGTGGCCTCAAACATTTGCTACTTTGTTGCCTAACCGTATCGCTCACACACTCAGCCTCGAACATTGTAACATCGATCAGAAAATACTATTTATGTAGAGGAGGCGTTCTCATTGCAAAATGGAAAACATCGCCACCTCTGATTGAGCTGTCAAAATGCTCCCTCCACCCTTTTCACTCAAGAATTTGAATCGACTGCATTGTAAAATGCCTGAACATGGTAATAAGAAATGCACTGGTGGGGATGTTATGAAAATATGATTCCGGTCATTAAAAGACAGACATCTGCCAAAACAAAGCCACAATACGCTATCTGCTATCTGGGAATAGGCCTATCTAAACCGCATCATCTAAAAGTACATGATTTCATGTAGCAATTTGCCTTGCGAGCCCACGTCGCATTGAAACCAAACCAACAGCAAATGACTGCATTAAACAACCCGTAGCCAGGCCCTGATCCCAAACACTTTCTCCAGTATTTGCGCAAACTCAACTCACCCTGCCAACACACCCTTGTGGGTCCCATATGGGTTGAACGTGGGCTGCCCAGCTGGGCTCAAGTCGGTTTTGGCCGCAGGTTAAGCGGTGGCCCCATGTGGGCAAGCCCAGTTGGGCTAAAGGTGGGTTTCATATGGGCCCCAGCTAAAACCTACTCGGGCAACCCAGGTTTCCCCCATCTAGGTCCCACACCGAGTGGCCCCTTTATGGGTTCTTTATGGGTTTCATATGGGCCCCAGCTAAAACCTACTCGGGCAACCCAGGTTTCCCCCATCTAGGTCCCACACCGAGTGGCCCCTTTATGGGTTCTTTATGGGTCTCATATGGGCCCCAGCTAAAACCTACTCGGGCAACCCACGTTTCCCCCATCTAGGTCCCACACCAAGTGGCCCCTTTATGGGTTATTTATGGGTTTCATGTGGGCCCCAGCTAAAACCTACTTGGGCAGCACAGGTTTCTCCCATCTGGATCCCACACTTAGTGGCCCCATGCGGGCTCATTATGGGTCCCTGATTTTACCCGTTCAGGTATTGTGTGGGCATATTACAGTCAGCCCAGTTCTTTACACAAACAGCGATAAAATACTTTTACTTCAATTGCTAACAACTCTAAATACATGTTTTGCAAGCCAATATCTGAAAAGCTGAAACATAACACTGACTCTTGAGAATGTGGTTACAACAGGCTTTAATTTTGTGTGTACGCCTGTATGCGTGAAAGAAAAAGAAAGAAATTAAAGCCGCAAGCGGCGATGGCGGGCCCTTCGGTGCTCGGGCTCTAATTACATTTCTGGAGGAGCTACCACTCTGGCCTGACGGGCCTGTCTATTCCCCCCCCTGTCCCTAGCCCCAATCAGCCATTTGGAGACTGCCTTCTCCGCATCCTTCCTTGTGATGGTATGGGTCATTGTGTTCTTCTTCAAGGCTCCTGCAAGACATAAAATATAGCTCTCAGCCAAATATCGCGTTTCATATCTGAATATTTAATGGTAGGGGTGTGTACTTCAGTTAAATAAAAACAAAACAAGAACCATTGCCTTCTTAAAGCTGCAGTCTGCAGGATTTGTTGTTGTCATACGTTTTTTGCATTTTAGGAGTTGTACATGATCTATCAGAACGCTTGAAGTTGAAAGCGGTTACCTCCGTAGTCGCAAAATGCAAGAAATGCCTTATTTTGCACCGAAAAATAAAGTATTATTCAACTTCCTGTCCCGCCCCTCAAAACACATTCGGCCAGATGTACGTACACAACTCTTCATTCCTAAACTCACCTGACATTTGCGAACACGGAATACACAGTAAGTATAGCCCATAATAAAGTAAAAATAAAATAAATGTAATAAATACTCAATACACAATGTTTAGCGGTGATTGACAGGTAGCAGAGCCCACCTCATAACCTGATTGGTTACCTTTTACAGGGCCGGTCTTCAATTTTGTAAACAAACCCGCTGGCTTTGGAGGGAGCTAGCGGGACATAGGGGACCTATAGAAGTCGGGGTTTTTTTTCGTATTGGGGTATTTAATGTACTACTTTCAGAATCCCCGGACAGTTCCAGGCATTATGCTTAAAACAAAACAAAAACCTGCAGACTGCAGCTTTAACTACCCCAGCCATGACCAATGCCCACCCTTACACACCTGTAGTTGCATGATTGGTATTATCTATATTTCTTTTACTGTATTGTACACCTACCATAAAAGACTTCAAAAAGCTTCAGTGGCTTGAAGCTCCTCTTGCCATTTCTTCCCAAGAAATTGTACTCCTGTGCCAATTTCTGCTCCAGGAGGAAGGCCATCATACGGCGGGTGGCCCCGTCAACAGTGGCCCCTCCAATGTCCGCCACAGCTGCAATCTGAGGGGTAACAAAGACAATACAAGGCACAAGGCAGGTTAATATTGGTCACTGGAGTAAACCTCTCAACATGGAAGAACTGCCATATATATGGATATGAGCACACTTTGGAATACAATTTCGTATCTTCATCTAATTTATTTCATTTAATCTAGGCCAAAGTGTAATATTTTAACACTTTTTACACCACCATAAGTAAACTTTCCTCGACGAAAAAATATAAAAAGTATTTAATCTCAATTTTCCAAATTTTGCGCTGTGCAGATAAGTGCCTGACCCCCCAACCCCCTCCCCTCGCGCTTGTGAGGATAAAACAAATGGGCTTTTATATGTTAAATAACAGGCGTTCATAGGCTACAGGAAGCAACAGATTGATTCAGTTCACACATACATTTAAAATACATACCAGTTCTGACATGAAGGTAGGGTTCGCCAGCTTTTCCTCCATGCAGATGACATCATTAATTGTCTTGAGCGGGAAACCCTCAGGAGTACGAGTTAGGTCGGCCACGTTGTCTTGCTTTTGGAGAAGTGCTTGGAGAATCCTCCCATGGTTCAGCTGAGTGTCTTTCATGTTCTCAAGGAGGGTCAAAATGCGTCTAAACATGCCATCCCGCACGTTTTGTCTGGGGATTGAAGACTCATGGGTGGTAGGCGTTTCTGCAGCCTGCAGAGCCCCGGTGGCGCGATGAAGAGGTGGAGGCGTTTGCGGAGCCCCGGGTGGAGGCGTTTGCAGAGACCCGGGTGGAGGCGTTTGCTGAGACCCGGGTGGAGGCGTTTGCTGAGACCTGGGTGGAGGATGAAGAGGTGGAGGCATTTGCATGAATTGCAGAGTAGATGGAGGCCTTGGAAGTGGAGGCGGTTGCTGAGACCCGTGTGGAGGATGAAGAGGTGGAGGCATTTGCATGAATTGCAGAGTAGATGGAAGCCTCGGAAGTGAAGGAGATGCCTGTTCATGGATGTCATCATCATCCTCATCCTCGCTGGACATGACCACTGCCCTAAACATATATTATAATCAAACATATATTATAATCAAGCACAATCAATAAGTTAAAGCATTTCAGTTAACCCCTTAAGACGCGGCTTAATACATTTGTTGTTACCAGTATGGTAATGACCAAGTCGTGGTGCATTTCTAAAGGGCCTGTGTTGTGTCATAGTATTGTAGTGCTATGGTAGTTACATTTCAATGACTACAGCGTGCCACTGGAGGTACGGCACGCATTAAGGGGTTAAACTGCAACTACTTCAACTAAAGCATTAGCTCATATAAAGGAATTCACTAAGTCGGGCATCCGGGCATTTCTCATGTTTGCACCAAAATCAGGTGCCCACTATACTCAGTTGGGGGAAACCACAGGAGAATCGTAGGTTAGGTGTCTTATTTGAATGCAATTTGAACAGTGTTATGTTACATTATGTAAAGTGGTAATGAATGAACATGAAGGTAAGTTGTTGGGACATGGTAAGAAGTTATATCTACAAAAATTGGGACTTGATTGGCATTGAAAAATTCCCCTACAAAATCACAGCATGTGCCGTTAATGTCCCCATTGGCGGGAGGCAGCAATACTACATACTACTCATGTGGTGGGAGGCAGCAATACTAAAATTTGCTAACTGTTTGATGACATTAAACTAAATTAATCATGTTCCTCCCATAGGCCCTAATGTAAATATCTCCCCAATTTCAATATACTGTAGCTGTATTTTTGCAACGCGACAGTGACGACACGCCGACTTAGTGAATATACAGTAAACACTGTGTGTATATACCACCATATACATACAGTATAGGCCAAAAGTTTGGACACACAAGTTTGGCTGGGTATTTTTACTTGAAAATAGACAAAAAATAAGCTTGTTGAAACCCGTGGAACCATCAGTTGTGCTGTGTTGACATTAGGTGGATAGACTGCTGACATCACTATTGGAAAACTGCTAGAATATAATAGAACACACAGATTTGATGCCCTCCACGAAAATCTACAATGTACTGCAAATAGCCATATATATAATTCAAATAGACTCACCTCCTTTTGCGCTTCCCTCGGCCCATATTGTCTGAACACTCGGGGTCAGTTGCTACATCAGAATTCCTGTGCTCCTCCTCCAGTAACTTTGCATGGGCAATGTCATATGTTGCTGTGGGAGACAGATAAATCAGTAGCAATTAGTTTCATTCAGATACAATTTTAAAGGGGCAGTGTGTAAGATTGTGGCCAAAGTAGGTATTGCAACTACTCTGTTCATTGAAAATGTGATGTCACATTTGATCTTTTCAGGAATATTTACTAAGTAATAAACTAATATTTGCTTGTATGACCAAATACAGTAAGTTTTCCAGCTAAAAATTCCCATTTCAGGAAATTCAAAAATGGCAAACAATGAAGATCCCATCCTCATGTATGAAAAGTGCAATTTTCCCAGTCATAATGATGACTACATAGAATTTGATGGTGGTGGTAAGTATTTGTGAAAAATCCAAAACACATATGGGCGCATTACCGGCTTTTCTCCTCACAGTGACTTTGAACTTGACCCAGTCACTGGAAGGATCTCTTTCTTTCATCGCTGCCCTGGTGAAGTTTGTCTTCGGGGGTGGCCAGTAGCATTCGCCTTCGTCGGGTCCTGTAAACCACTTTGTGGATATTACCGCCAGTCCGTCGTTCGGGAACTCCACGACAGCAAAAGGTAACATGCTTAAAAAAATAAAATAAATAATAATAATAAATGTTACTTTAAGCTGAACGTGGTTAACTTGGCACTCAAGGAAAGAACAGAATTTCAAAACGGTTGTACACATGACAGCTGCGCACGCTACAAAACTCATCAAAGTGGGGAAGCGTGGCGGGACGGAAGCGATTTCCACCGGCTGTGGCGAAAATACATGGAAACAGATCTGTCCTTACACACCGACTCGGCGGTAGTCGGGCGGGAGACGGCTCCGTCCCTCGCTGCTTTTGGAAAATAGAACGAGGGTGTCATCGTTGACAATTAATGATCATTATAACGATGCAATTCTGACCTTTCAAGATATGGCTTCACACGAGCCCTGTCGACATGGATGGTTGAAAAGGCCTTAGGAAATGTAGGCTATTGACTATTACCGTAGTAGCCTACATTTTTAAACTTATTGGCAGAGGTGGAAAGAGTACAGAAAATGTGTACTCAAGTAAAAGTATCTTTACTTTGCTTAAATTCTACTCAAGTACAAGTAAAAGTACCTATCTAAAAATCTACTCAAGTAAAAGTAAAAAGTACTTCACTTAAAATGTAATTTGAGTAAAAAGTACTTAGTTACTTTTAATTAACTTTCCTCTTGAGAATGTCATGTTTATTTTTCTTGAATATCGTCCTCCATAACCTCTATCTCTTGCTTGGCACCAGCCATCATCCAATACATTGATACGAGATAGTAAAATAGTGTAAATGCTGTGTGCCATCCTGCACAATCTTTCATTTCTGGCAGATTGTGGCATTATTGTGCATGGCATTTTGTCTCTCAGTAATTTTTTTTTACTCAGTACTCAGGCCAGGTTCCAGTGTAATTGAGTAAAGTACTTGGGTCCAAATGTACTCAAGTACAAGTAAAAGTATTAATTTAAAAATGTACTTAAAAAGTACAAAGTATTCATAAAAGCTACTCAAGTACAATATTGAGTAAAAGTAATAAGTTACTTTTCCACCCCTGCTTATTTGCCCACAGCTTTGTCGTGTCACCCTTGAGGCTGCTGCACGTTGCGCTCTTGTTTTCTCCTAAACTTTTTCTAATGATTCCTCTGTCGCCTACCTGCATAGATGCTTTGGCTTTTGGGCTGCAAGGCTCTTGTACACTTGTACACTGTCCATGTCGAATGAATTAGCTTGCTGTCAGCGCAAAAGTTAGCTTGTCAGTGCACTCGCGCGCCTGATATTAGAACGTCAAAAAATAGACAATACATTGCAAGGGTGCAGGCAGACAGAACAGTGTAAAATCAGCCACAGACTGACAAGAGCTGCGCGTGCAGCCTCTAATTAGCACTCAGTCGGCTGACTTCTTTTAGAACAATTGCAGTGGACTCAGTAGCTCCAAGCATACTTTTTAAGGTTTTACCAGACAACATATTGGTATTCTGCTGCAGTATGTTTTTTTGGGACATTTGGGGGCAGATTCGGGATTCGGGAAAGCAGCTTAAAAATCGGGACTGTCCGGTCACCCTAGTTCTAAGCACAGTACAAGCGATCCCTCAGCTAGAACTATGCCGTTAAGTCTTCCCCCGCCAGCCCTCACCTTTGCGCTTCTCAAGGTGTTTCTGACTGGCACAAACATTGCTAATGGGAGCCCAGATCCTCTGGCCTTGAAAATATTGCTAACCTTCACGAATTTCACAGGTCATCTGCCTTACTGTTCTCTGTATGGTGTTGCAAACAAACACTTTTCTCGTCTGACAAAATTAACACTTAAAGATGGAATCAATATCCAAAGTTTCAACCAAAGTTCGCTAACGACCAAAGTTAGCTAACCAAAGTTAGCTAACGACAGATAACTCGTTCATTTACATTAATAGGATCCTGTCCTTTTGGTTAACATGATGCAGTAATAACATAATTGTAGAAATAGCAATAGCCAAAGTACACTCGTATCAGATGTTTACCAACCTTTTGTTAAGTAATCCAGCTCACTCGAGAGCTTCTCTTCAGTCAGTTACACTGAGGCAGCAGACAAAAGCCGGTCAGTTAGCAAGCACTCAGAAACGGCGCGAAATGTATCCATTTCCATGGGGTGGAGATTTCCCACGCAGTTTGCATTGCTTCTTGCTTTTGCTATCCTGCAGGAGTTGCACTGGAATATGCCTGCTTTCTTTTAGGTTATTGCAAACTTCGTTGTGCTCATCTGATTACTTTTATTTGTACATTTCAATTATTATTATTATTAAAAGACTAATAGTATTGCATATCAACTATATATGGTAATGCAAAGGCCCCCTTACAAAATTCTAGAAAAGTTTCCTTTCTCTTCCTTCTTGCAAAGTCATGTACTAACTCATCAAAGTTGAGCTGTTGCACAAACATTTTCTCCATATCGCACAACCCTATAACATTTCAGCTTTTCAGATATTTCCATGCAAAACATGTATTTGTTGTACAATGTACAATTTAAGTGGCCTAATTGTATTAATAGTCTTTTTGCTATTGCTTGTCTAAAGAACTGTAAAATTAGGCCTGCATGGGCCCCAACAACTGGGCTTGCCCACATGGGGCCACTGTTTAAAATCAACTAAATTAGCAAATGTAACTTTCACAGTAGGCTACTGTATGTGTAAAAACACAACTCTCAACTGGGAAGTAAAGCAAGAAATATGTGTTGCTTTGTTTATATATAGGCTATTATGCTATTACATCTCAACTGGTAGGTGGGAGGAAAACGTGTTTTTGAATTGAATTGAATTGGAGCCTTGCTGGAACCCACTTCCTGTCCATGCTCAATTTAGCCCATTTAATGCCCACCCATTGCCCATATGGGCTTCAACAACAAAGCCCACTTATTGCCCATGCTAAATAGCCCATTTAATGCCCACCAACAGCCCATGTGGGGCCCAACAACAAAGCCCACCTATTGCCCATGTTAATTTAGCCCATTTAATGCCCACCCATTGTCCATATGGGCTCCAACAACAAAGCCCACTTATTGCCCATGCTAAATAGCCCATTTAATGCCCACCAACAGCCCATGTGGGGCTCAACAACAAAGCCCACCTATTGCCCATGTTAATTTAGCCCATTTAATGCCCACCCATTGTGCATATGGGCTCCAACAACAAAGCCCACTTATTGCCCATGCTAAATAGCCCATTTAATGCCCACCAACAGCCCATGTGGGGCCCAACAACAAAGCCCACCTATTGCCCATGTTAATTTAGCCCATTCAATGCCCACCCATTGCCCCTGTGGGGCCCAACAAAAAAGCCCACTTATTGCCCATGCTAAATAGCCCATTTAATGCCCACCAACAGCCCATGTGGGGCCCAACAACAAAGCCCACCTATTGCCCATGTTAATTTAGCCCATTCAATGCCCACCCATTGCCCCTGTGGGTCCCAACAAAAAAGCCCACTCAAAGCCCATGCCCACCCGAAGCCCACCTAGCCCAAGTGAGACCCATGTGGGCCCCAACTGTATGTGTTTGCAGGGCAGTCTCTTTCATATGGCACGTTTCTTAACTTGCTCAAACGAGAGGCTGACGGTTGTCAGCAGCCGCATGTTCTTATTAAACTCGCTTGGCTATTAAACTATTAAATGCACGAACGATTGCACACCCCTGTCCGTGAAATAAACAATGGTTATTAAAACAGTCCTACGTGGACCGATTGAAACGCCTTCCGCGGAAAGTCAAGGTCGCTCATTTAGATGAGGCATCGCAAATCGATAGAACACCACTATCGAATAGGGCGACCGGTCGCTCATCTCGACGAGGCAACACATCTCGACAGAACACCGGAATCGAGTAGCTGAGGTAAAATAGACGTAAATACTCGGGCGGATATCCGGGCACTCACATCCGGCAGCCTACTTACATTGGGTTGCTACATGCTACATGGACACTGCACGCACTAAACGGCGGCCATGTTGACAATGACACGGGGGAAATGTGGCATTCTAGTGCAGCAAATACCTCAAACAATCTTTCACTTGGTGATACAAGCATCACATTTGCTTCAGACCCTACTCTTTTAGAAAAGGTCGCTATCCAGGTGAAAAAACAAAATGGCGGCCATTTTTCCAAGATGGCCACCATGCAGATATGAATTAGCAACTGAAACAACTGTTCAAATGGTGATACAAGCACTGGAATTGTCATAGATACTCCTTAGACACACTTCTTTTGAAAAGGCATGCAGGCCACTTGAAATCCAAGATAGCCGTCCATTTTCCTAGATGGCCACAATACTTTTTGCTTAAACTTAGATGACACGTTGGCTACCTAACCACTTAATTTATTGATTGCTTGTTATTTTTTATTTGTGCGTGTGGTCCTTTGTTTAAAACATATCTGCCTGCCTTCCCTCTCTCACACACTCAAGTCTTTCAAAAACTTTAAACAACAGCATGTGGAAATGCCATTGGCTTTGGAGGGATACAGCTGTCAAAGTAGCCTACAAGTCATCAAGACTATAGGCCTACTGTACTGTACTGTGGCGAAGTGTACTCTGCTGTACGGTACTGTATTGTACTGTACTGTACTATACTGTACTGTACGGTATGGTACTGTACTGTACTGTAATGTGATATACCACACTGTACTGTACTGTACTGCACCGTACTATATGCTATTGTACTTTTACTTTACTATACTGCACCGTACTGTTGTATGCTACTGTACTGTACTGTACTGCACCGTACTGTATGCTACTGTACTGTGCTGTACTGTAGTGTACTGTACTGTACTATACTCTACTGTACTGTAATATACTTTACTATACTGCTCCGTACTGTATGCTACTGTACTGTACTGCAATGTACTGTACTACACTCTACTGTACTGTATGCTACTGTACTTTACTGTACTGCACCATACTGTATGTTACTGTACTGTGCTGTACTGTACCGTACTGTATGCTACTTAACTTTACTGTACTGTACTGTACTGTATGCTACTGTACTGTACCGTACTGTATGCCACTGTACTGTTCTGTAGTGTACTCTACTCTACTGTATTATACTCTACTGTACTGTACATTACTATACGGCACCATACTGTATGCTACTGTACTTTACTGTACTGTACTGTACAGTACAACTACACAGAACTGAAACATTTAGAGCATTCTGAGGTCATGTACAATATGATGCAAAAAGATGTAGTGGGAAGGAGTTATGTTACTGTTACCACTCAAAATCTTGAAGGTTAAAAAAGTCATATGGCATTTTGTGTATATATATATATATATATATATATAGAGAGAGAGAGAGAGAGAGAGAGAGAGAGAGAGAGAGAGAGAGAGAGAGAGAGAGAGAGTATATACCATATGAGAATTGTTTTTTAACATAGATATTTCTCTTAAAGGTGGCAAAGACCTACGGTAGGTAACATGTTGTCCATCAGCTGTCATTTTTGAAGTAGCAATTGAAATACTCAATGATTACTGAGTTTATTGTAATGCAACTTGTGACACAAGTACTAGGTGAGGACTTGTTTGCAAATTCAGGAGGGAAAAAAACTATTCTCACACCTCTGCCTACTTACTCAACACCTACTTAGAAATCATTCCCATTTGATTTGAACTGAAGATATAGCCTACATGTACTGTATATTGAGTGATCTGTAATGCCATTCTTAAAGACTGAAATGCAGTCACTATAGACATAATGCTACTTGTGAAAATTTAGAATTAGGTGATCTTATGGGTTCTTCATACACATGGAGAGGTATTGTCCTTTACCCTCTCTCATACACACTATTCAGTTCAGTAGAGTTTGGTCAACAGTCTCCTAATTCTGTAAGTAATGCTGATGGGACACCAACCTTTTCATGCCAACCAAAGTATGTGTGATTGTTGTTCTTTGGGGTGAAGGACATAGAAATACAAGCACCATACGCTGTGCATGGTAAACAGTAGCCAACTCATATTTTGGCGAGCTAATGCCATGCTCAGCCGTCACTTCCAGCGAGGGTACAGTGTATAGTGCTCAAAATTTTCCACGACACTATGCACTAAAGACCTCAGTGCACTGTGTGCACTGTGCACTGACAAAAGTGTGTCATTTGAGACATAGCCATAGAGGCAGTCGGCTCATATGTCCCACCTACCGAAAATCAGCAGGCGGAGCACTCGGAGGGTCACTCGCAGCATCAAAATGAATGGCAGTGAATGAGATGCCAGCACACTTTTAGACTTGTAATTGTCAGGAGCACTTTCATTCAAAGTCCACTGCCTGCGTCGTGAATCCAGGGAAACGACTATAAAGTGGCAGAACCATATACAGTGCCCTCCATAATTATTGGCACCCCTGGTTGAGATGTGTTTTTTAGCTTCCAATTATTTTATTTTTTTTCTAAATAATATGGGACCTTAATGGAAAAAAAGAGAAAAATCCAACCTTCAATACAAGTGCATTTATTCAGTGGGGAAAAAATCCCACATAAAGAAATAATTATTTGACATCAAATAATGTGTGTCACAATTATTAGCACCCCTGGTGTTAATATTTTGTACAACCCCCTTTTGCCAACAAAACAGCACCTAATCTTCTCCTATAATGTTTCACAAGATGGGAAAAGACAGAAAGAGGGATCTTCAGCCATTCCTCTTTGCAGAATCTCTCTAAATCATCCAGAGACCTGGGTCCTCTCCTCTGTACTCTCCTCTTCAGCTCACCCCACAGGTTCTCAATGGGGTTGAGGTCAGGGGACTGAGATGCCCATGGGAGGAGCTTGATTTTGTGTCTGGTGAACCATTTCTGTGTAGATTTGGCCATATGTTTAGGGTCATTGTCTTGCTGAAAGACCCAGTAACGACCCAGCTTCAGCTTTCGGGCAGAGGGCAACAAATTTTGATTTAAAATGTCCTGGTATTTCAAAGCATTCATGATGCCATGCACCCTAAAAAGGTTCCCAGGGCCTTTGGAAGCGAAACAGCCCCACAGCATCACTGACCCACCCCCATACTTCACAGTGGGTATGAGGTGCTTTTCAGCATGCGCATCTTTCGTGGTACGCCAGACCCACTTAGAGTGTTTGTTGCCAAAAAGCTCAATCTTGGTCTCATCTGACCAAAGCACACGGTCCCAGTTGAAGCCCCAATACCGCTTGGCGAACTCCAGACACTTGCGTTTATGATTGTGAGTGAGGAAAGGTTTTCTCCGTGCATGCCTCCCAAACAGCTTGTTGGCGTGTAGACAGCGCCTGATGGTTGATTTGGAGACTTTGTGACCCCAGGATGCTACCATTTGGTTTAATTCTGTAACAGTGAGCTTTGGAGATCTTTTGATTTCTCTTACCATCCTCCTCACTGTGCGTGGTGGCAAAATAAACTTGGGTCCTCGTCCAGGCTTGTTTACCACTGTTCCAGTTGTTTTGAACTTCTTAATTATTCCTCTCACAGTGGATATGGGCAGCTGCAGTTGAGTGGCAATCTTCTTGTAGCCTCTGCCTGACCTGTGAAGGTCGACGCACATCTGCCTCACTTGTATGCTGTGTTCCTTTGTCTTTCCCATGTTTAAGAGTGGATAAGAGAAATGGCCTCGGTGTCACGTCATATTTATACCCCAGGGAAACAGGAAGTGATGAATTACTAATTAAATGTTCCTACATACTCTGGTAAACTTTGTAAACTACTGTAGAAATGACAGAAATGCTTCAATTATATTTATTTCCTGGGAATTGTTAAGGGTGCCAATAATTGTGGAACAGGTGATTTAATGAAAAATAATTATTTTTTAGTCAGGGATTTTTTTATTTTCTTACAATTCATTTGAGTTGAAGGCTACATTTTCCTACAATTTTCAGTGTGACAGTATTCTTCTGCAATAAACACTGAATTTATTTTAAGGCTTTTAACACATCTCAACCAGGGGTGCCAATAATTATGGAGGGCACTGTATATGTCCGAACGACCATGAGCAATTGTGCAATCCACAGTCCCCCCACCAACACTCAGTCTGACAGCGCAGTGTTGGTTGTTTACTGTTGGTTGTTGCACTGTTTACCTGCACTGCAACACTTCATGAATTCACTCTACTCTCTGAAGAAGACGTTTCCAAACTCATCACAAGAAGCCGTCCCACTACCTGCCTACTAGACCCAGTGCCCACGAACCTTCTTCAAGACATTGCCCAAACAGTGGTCCCAGCGATCACATCCATCATGAACTCCTCACTCTCCTCAGGCACTGTCCCCTTCGCCTTCAAACAAGCAAGGGTGACACCACTACTGAAGAAGCCTACACTGAACCCTGCTCATGTAGAAAACTACAGACCGGTCTCACTGCTTCCCTTCCTATCCGAGACGCTAGAAAGGGCAGTTGCAAAGCCAACTTCCTAAACCAGAACAGATTACTGGACCCAAAACAATCTGGTTTCAGAAGTGGACACTCAACTGAAACTGCGTTACTCTCAGTGACTGAAGCTATAAGGACTGCAAGAACGGAAGGACTATCCTCAGTCCTCATCCTACTAGACCTGTCTGCAGCCTTTGACACAGTCAACCACAAGATCCTCCTGAGGATTCTCACGGCCATGGGAATCACTGGCGTTGTCAACTCCTATCTATCTGGACGCACCTTCAGTGTGTCATGGCAAGGGAAACTGTCTACGACACACACCCTCTCCACAGGCGTACCCCAAGAATCAGTGCTGGGACCCCTTCTGTTTGCAATATACACCTCCTCCCTGGGACGTGTCATTCAAATACATGGGTTCTCCTACCACTGCTATGCTGATGACACCCAGATGTACCTGTCGTTCCGTCCAGAGGACACCACGGTTTCGGCACGCATCTCTGCCTGCCTCACCGACTTGTCTACATGGATGAAGGACCCCCACCTACAGCTGAACCTGTCCAAGACAGAGCTCCTGGTGATCCCAGCTAAACAGTCTCAGTGACAACATCAACCTCAAGATAGACTCCACCATTGTGACCCCAAACAAAGTCGCCAAAAACCTTGGCGTCATGATTGATGATGAGCTGTCATGCTCCAACTACATCAACTCAGTCACCCGGACCTGTCGATTCCAGATGTCCAACGTACGGAATATCAGACCTGTGCTGACACAATATTCTGCACAACGACTGGTCCAGGCCACGGTCCTGTCCCGCGTTGTCTACTGCAACTCACTCATGACAGGTCTACCTGCTTGTGCGCTAAAACCTTTACAGATGATCCAGAATGCGGCGGCACGGTTGATATTCAATCAACCCAAAAGGACCCATGTTACTCCTCTATTCATTGAGTTGCACTGGCTACCGATCGCCGCCCGGATCAATCACAAGGCATTGACCCTTGCCTACAAAACCATCACAGGAACGGCCCCAGCTTATCTGAAGGACCTACTAACGCCGTATTTTACCGGAAGAGAACTGCGCTCATCCAGCACCAGCCATCTGGCTCTGCCATCCAGTCGCTGGAGGTACTCCCACTCAAGATTGTTCTCCGTTGTTGTACTCAAGTGGTGGAACGGTCTCCGAGAGGCAGCAAGACTGAGCACATCTCTTGCAGCCTTCAAGAAACAACTAAAGACCTTCCTCTTTCGAGAGTATCTAGACTAATGCTTGAGCTGGCCTAGCCCCAGGGCAGACTCTTGACATGATGTATAGTTTAGTTTGTGTGTGTTTGTGTGTGTGTACTCGTTATTTACTCTTTATTTACTCTTAAAAAAAAAAAAAAAAAAAAAAACTAACGCCTCTTTGCAACTGCACTTGTTGTTCTGTATATTTCCTGTGCGCTTTGTATTTGCTTGTGATGTTGGCTTGATTATGTCCTCTTTTGAAAGTCGCTTTGGTTGTAAAGCATCTGCCAAATGCAATGTAATGTAATAATGTAATGGTGGGGGCACTGTGGATTCTACTACTGCTTGTGGTCGTTCTGACATAGATATGGTTCTGCCACTTCATAGTCGTTTCCCTGGATTCACGACGCAGGCAGTGGACTTTGAATGAAAGTGCTCCCGACAATTACAAGTCTAAAAAAGCAGAGTTTACCCTCCAGTGCGCTGGCTTCTCATTCACTGCCATTCATTTTGATGCTGCGAGTGACCCTCCGAGTGCTCCTCCGCCTGCTTTTTTTTTCGGTAGGCGGGACATATGAGCCAACTGCCTCTATGCCAGACACTGCTCTTCTGGCTGATTGGATGGTCTGAGCAGCAGGCACACTGTCGCACTAAACTCCCTTTGAACAGGGCGGGACGAGCAGGGCATTTAGGCCCAGGGTCCTCCCATATTGGTGGTAGGGTTCCTATCAGAGATTATTTAAGTATATAGAGATATGCCAATGTAATAGATTGCTATGGGCACCTAACATGACCAGGTTCCGGTCTGCCTAAAGGGGCGTGTCATAATACTCCTAGCATTGAATAGAACAGTCATTAGGTCTGCCTAGGTCTGCCTAAAGGGGGATCCCCCCCCCTCCCGCTTGAAATAATAGAACCCGGAAACAATGGGCCAATGGAACCTCTCTCTCTCTACTCTCTCTGGTTCCTATTATGACCCTGGCAGGCCAGGCTGTATCGAGGCCATAGTGTTTTTCCCTTGTGTGCAATTGTTCCGCCACTGCTTTTGACTGATCATAAAGACCTGTATACACATGGTTAAACCAGGCCTATGCAGTCGCCTTCGACTGTTAAAGGTATATCCCCAAAACGCGACGCTTCCATTCCCCCATCATTCCTACCACTCCAGTCCACCTTCTTGTAAACTTATATGTTAAATACAAAGTATAAAAGAAATATATTTAATATCTATACATAGATCAATGATGTGCATAGGCTTAAAACCAAACGACTGTTGTGAAAAAGACACACAAAAATATGGGGCAAATGGGAACACTGTTTTAATGGTTCACTATAACAGTGAATCTACCACATTAGGTACAGTGTAATAACCAGTGTAAAAATAATTAATACCATGTACCAGTGTAACATCATGTACCAATTTTGTACATCATGTATTTGTGTGTAAGTATTACATATCGCATATTGTTACACTGTTATTACACTAGTATTACATGGTATTAAATATTGTTACACTGGTTATTACACTGTACCTAATGTGGTAGATCCACTGAAATGGTGAACTATTATAATAAAGTGTTACGGGGCAAATCAACCCACCCAGTCAGAAGTTGTGGGCCAAAGTGTTGGCCACCAAAATCTAATCAGCTCATGAATCTACCCTGGAACATTAACACACAGAATCTGGGCAAATCCATCCAACTGGTCAGAAGTTATGGGCCAAACAAAAATTTGGCCATCTTGAATTCAGCCATCTTGAAAGTGCTGGCCTCCAACATCTAATCAGTTAATGGACCTACCCTAGAGCATTAACACACCGAATCTGGGACAAATCCATCCACCCGGTCAGTAGTTATGAGCCAAACAAAAATTCGGCAATCTTCAATTCAGCCATCTTGAAAGTGTGAAAGTGTTGATCTCCAAACTCGAATCAGTTAATGAACCTACCCTAGAGCATTCACACACTGAATCTGAGACAAATCCATCCACCCGGTCGGAAGTTATGGGCCAAACAAAAATTCGTTCATCTTGAATTCAGCCATCTTGAAAGTGGTGATCTCCAAACTCGAATTA
The DNA here is from genome assembly GCF_034702125.1 of Engraulis encrasicolus. Classification (NCBI taxonomy): domain Eukaryota; kingdom Metazoa; phylum Chordata; class Actinopteri; order Clupeiformes; family Engraulidae; genus Engraulis; species Engraulis encrasicolus. Next base: position 25,044,383 of record NC_085872.1, read on the forward strand.
GTTCATGAACCTACCCTAGAGCATTAACACACCGAATCTGGGACAAGTCCATCCACCCGGTCAGAAGTCATGGGCCAAACAAAAAATCGGCCATATTGAATTCAGCCATCTTGAAAGTGTTGACCTCCAAACCAAAATCAGACAAGAGAAAGATATGTTAAAACCCGCCCATCCAATGCAAAGGAGTGTGCTCAATATTCGGTCTACTAAGGGGGCGTTGTCTCTCCTCCTTCTTCTCTTTTTGTGGTGTTTGCACGAGACGTGCGCTACCGCCATCTACAGCGCTAAGGGAACTCCATTTATTCTCAACCTTAAGACTCCGAAGGACTCCTAATCGAAGGTCTCCTAGAGGGGCGTTCACCCGACAACACATGGATACTGGAAAAGAACCCGCCTGATTTATCTCTCTTATATACGATTCTCTGTCCAAACTCAAATCAGTTCATGAATCTACTCTAGAGCATTCACACACCAAATCTGGGACAAATCCAACCATCTGTTCAAAGGTTATCATGTTAACACGAAAGAGCTAACGCCGCGGACGCGGTGCAGGCAAAACGCTCCGCGTTTCTGGGATATAAATAGGGTCTATTGGAATACATGGCAGAGGGGTTGATGTTTCTGAAATTCATCTTGTCGATCATGGCGTAAGACTATGGCTACATAAGAAAGAATGAAACAAGTTTTTTTTTTTTTAAAGAATGCTTCTGTAAAACTGGGCCTATGCCAAGTTTCCCATAAAGATGAATGGGAATTAGCGTTTTTCTTCCGGTTTACAGGTCTAGTCCCACCCCTCGCCGTTGCTTCACTTCAGATTAGAACGTACGTTATCCCATCTATTCTGTATCATTTGGCTGTTTAAATGGAGAGGATTCCCAAGTCCACTTCCTCCAGTGGCTTGAAGGGGGCTCCACATAATGCCGTGTCCAGACCAAGAGCGAACTATGCTGTCTGGTAGCGTGGGTAGCAGAAGAAGTTTCGCCTTGAATTCGCTGTATTCGCTCCAGACGCAGCATTGACATGTTTGATTCAGCTAATCACATAACGGCTCTGGCTTGATAGCCTGGGACATTCGGAGTTATGAGCGTACCGATTGTTTTTTCGCCCAAACAGCATCAGAGCGAATTCGCCTACGATTAGATTGAGTTTAATCGTCAAAATTCGCTCTGGTCGCTCAAGAAGCTTCGGTCCTGACGAATTCGCTTTGGTAGTGCAGGTTGCGTGCCCTCGATAGAGAAATAATGACTTCCGTCGCTTTGTTCGCTCCTGGTCTGTACACGGCATTAGGCCTCCAGCAATAAGGAGATATCCATGGGGGTACCGTCTGTCTTAGAACCAGGCGTAAGTGTCTGGCACCTTTCATAAAGCGGCACACCAATTGGTGGGCACCCAAGGTTGTGGTGCCAATGCCCACATGGCACGCAGAAATGGCCTCAATCCAAAAAGTCTTGGATAAAAGAGTACCACAGGTACCAATCATTGGAAAACTATTTCACCGCGTTGGTCATACCACCAGTCGAGAACAGCCCATTTAAGGTTGTACAGAGATCTGGTAGATTGGGCCCTGGCTCCCTGGATTTTCCTGATGACATTCTCAGGGAGCCCTGTGGCATCCAAGTTACAGTAAGACGTTCCCTAACTAGCCCGATGGAATTCCCAGCCTCTCGCCTAGGGACATGATTCACGTCTCTGGCCATTGAGGGGTGAGACAAGTGTTCGGGGGGAGGGTGGTGCCCTAACCTCCGTTTGACTTAATCTCTGTGGGTAAACTACCAGGGAGGATTCCAAAGATTGCATGCGTAACAGTTTACACTTCGCCCGCGGAACTCCAAGGGCGCCGCATCAACTGCTTGGACTGGGGGTGCAACACCTACCTCAATGGTAGTGGTCACCCTTTGTTTTGAGTAGCTCCCTCTGAGGACTGAGAGTTGTGTGTGTGTGCAGCTTTCCGCCTGAGGTGAAGCGTGTCGTGCCACTGGAGTGAACTCTTGGCCTGTCTCCACTGAGTCAACAATAGTTGAGAGTAGGTAAGGGCAAAGTGGGCTCAAATTATTCGAGCTGCCATGACTCGTAACCCAAATATACCAGCCTCGTCAGTCGGGGAGTATAAATCCGAGGAACCGTGCGCATGCAGTGACCGTGCGTAAAGCTCTCCGGCCCTCTCCAAGGGCGGTTCATAATAATGCAAGGTTGTGACACCAAAACCTTGTGGTACAAGTGCAGAGCTCTGCCCCAGCGTATGGGGTCTGGCCATAGCCGAAATGTGCATCGGCCCTGAGTGTTCGGAAGAACTGTGCTGTGCATCAAGCAGAGTCTCGAACCATCTTCATCAAACCGCTTACTGGAGGTGAGAGGTGAGCGTCTCGGAAACGACAGATCAGATTCACGCGTAGATGTATCAGAGCAAGCATGTGTGGTTCCAGTTACACTAAGAATACAGGACACCGGTGAGCCCTCGAGCAGGTCTGAGACCTACCTACCTCTGCTCATGGAAAGAGGGGAATCGCCAAAACGCTTCTGAACTGTGCTCGAATGTAAGGAAACGTGTGAAGCTTAAGTGCATCTCTACACATTCCACGTTCTACACTATTTTTAGTTAGGGGGCAATTGGATTCAGAGCAGGCTGACTGTTACGACCCCAGCTCGTTTTGAGGGCGCAACATGAAGAGGAGACCACACAAAGATTCAAAGTTCAATGATATTTTTATTGAACCACAATAATCAATGAAACAGGTGTCTAGGGGAATGAATGAACGGGTGTGTGAGAGTGAATGATGTATGCAATGTGTGCGTCAGTATCAATATGTGAGCTGTAAAGAAAGAATCAAAAGAGTGAGGGTATAGAAGTGAGGAGAGCAAGAAAGAGCCAGTGGTGAGGTTGAGGTCAGAGTGCCTAATGAGAGAGAGGGAGAGGATGGCTTTTAAAGCCTACACCTGCCCGCAGGTGGAGGTAATCACAATTAGCCTAATCAGGCCATGGCTCTGCTGTGCACTATCATGCCACGGCTTGGAGATGACACATGGGGTCGTCACACCTCCCTCCCTAAAAGAGGTTGGCTACAACCTCAACAACAAAAAAAACAAACATACTACACATCCATCCAACATCCTGGATCCTTGGGAAGCTGGATGGAAGCATGCAAACATGTGAGAAACACACCTCAGAAAAACAACACCAAAAATACTTAAACACAAGATGATGCAGCGGTCACAACGTGGTCTTTCCCACCGGCGGGCCGATGCATTCTCCGTGTATGGTGGGAGTAGTACCTCCCCGCTACAGGGTAGTGACAGAGGGCTTCGCTTCGAGCCCCTACAGGTCGACCCTGTCCGCTTCCCAGTGCATTGCCAGGTTTACATACCTTAGCATGTGCAAACTCACATTTCAACTTCTGTACAGGACCGAAATTACAATGCTCAGCACCATCAGCAATGTTAACCTGTGCTTTACTCAACCGGGCATTCTCAGCAGGCCTACTTTTCTTCTGTTTCCTACGCCTGCGCTTCAGCACCGGTGATGGTGAATAAGCAACATCTGCACCTGCAACCGCAGACCGCACCACACACGCTGGGGACACATCATGAGACAATACATTTGAATTAGGCCAGACCTTAGCCCCAGCCAAATCATTTCCCAAAATGAAAGAGACCCCAGCTACAGGGAGAGATTTACAAATGCCAACAGGCACATCAGCAGTGACCAATTCCGACACTAGGTGGACACGGTGCAGTGGCACACACCTAGGAGACATTTCAAAGCCCTTCACAGCAACCTTTCCTACGTATGAATGCTCCGATAGTGGTAAAACTCCGGAAAGTAAGAACGACTGGTCAGCCCCAGTATCCCTCAGTATGCGCACAGGAACACTGACAGGGGACTGACCAGGCAGTGAGACAAAGCCATGAGATATGAAAGGACTATAATCAGTAGTACCCCTCCCTTTACTCATTTTAGCAGCCAGACATGAGCTCTTTGTAACTCCATCACTCTGCAAAGGTTTGGCGTTTTTGAGATCCAAACAGTCACTGGCTTTATGGCCAACCTTGTGACAATTGAAGCAGGTTATGGGATGGGCATTGTAAACACCACTAGGTGGTTTTCTCTTGGGGAAAAACTTACCCTGAGGATTAGGCCAGCGGCCATCAGACATGTCTTTATGAGTCAGAACGTATTTGTCAGCCAAGATAGCAGCTTGTTCTAAGGTGTTAACTTCATGTTCCTTGAGGTGTACAGCGACAGGATCAGGAAGACCATTCATAAAGTCTTCAAGAAGCAGAAGTTCTCTAAGGTCTTCCTTAGTTTTAGCACACTGTGCGCTGCACCACCTATCGAACAGACGCTCCTTTTCACGTGAATGTTCTACATACGTCTGCTGATCCGGCTTTCTAGCATCCCGGAACCTCTGACGGTATGCCTCAGGGACTAGCTCATAGACATGCATGACAGTTTTCTTCACTTTGTCATAATCCTGGGCCTCAGCTATGGGTAAAGCCGAGAACACCTCTCTTGCCTTTCCAGTGAAAACACATTGAAGTAAGAGGGTCCACACATCCTTGGGCCAGTTTAAAGTGGCAGCAACTCTCTCAAAATGATTGAAATATTTGTCTACATCCTTCTCAGTAAAGGTAGGAACAAGACGAATATTTTTACAAACATCAAATTTTGGGTCAGAAGAGGAAGGAGGAGAAGCAGGCTTTGAGGAAGGCACAGAAGGTGGCTTCACCTCCAACTCAAGCCTCCTCATAGCCAGTGCATGATCGTTGGCCATACGTTGGAGCTCTAACTGTTGGTGCAACTCCAGTTTACGGAGCTCTAGCTCTAGCTCCTTCTCACGCAGGCTTATGGCCCTTGAATCAATTTCACTTTTTGGCTTCTCAAGCTGCAAGCCCTCATCCTCATTAACCGGTTGCTCAATGTTAGGTGAAGCTGCAGTAGTAGCAGTCACCTCTTTCTCCTCTGAGAACACAACACCACCACCATCATCATTACCATCATGGTCATCATCATCATCATCATCATCATCGTCGTCATCCTCAACATGCTCATCCTCCACCTCCTTTTTAATAATGGAATGAGCAATTAGTTGACGCTTGATGGAGTCAACCAATTTGTCCTTTGTCTTCTTCTCTTTAGCACTTATGGTTAAGCCATAGTGCTCTGCTACAGCCAGGAGCTGATCTTTGGTCAAAGCTGACAGCAGCTCCAAAGATGGCTGAGCAATAAATTCATCCACAGTTACCATCACTTCAAAGAAGAACTTACTCCAGGATAGCATTCAATTTCAATTAATCAACAAAATGACGGAGCTATACAGCTGACTAACGCCAAATACAGTGATTAATTTGATCAAGAGGACACTCACACCAAAAACAAATGAAAGAAAGAAAATGAGGCACAAAACCACCACTGGCAAACAAAATATTCTCTCCAACAAAGGACAGCAGCTGCACCAAGCGCTTACTATGTATTACTCAAACAAGTTCACGATTACGTGACACTTAGAAAATACAACGCTACTGACCAATTAACCCAGACACTACAGCAGCGCAGTATGTCTGCACAATCACTCAACAGGCCAAGTTACAATTACAGTAGGAGAGGCCACCTCCTTCAGAGTAACTCTTACAGCCTACGCGCAGCTTGCAAAAACAGCAGAAAGAGGGTTACACAATTATGAACGCTAAATGGAGCTAAAAATAGACCACGCGTTCCAACCCAACACAACACAACCGTAAGCAAGCAAGCGCAACACAGCTCACTAACTGACAAACAAAATTCACTCACCAATCCAGCTGGCACGGCCAAATCACTCCACCTGCATCCAGATGAGAACGCTGCTTTGCTGAAATTCACAGGGTATGGTTACATCTACAGTCCTCTGGCGACCTGTCCTGCACAAGAAAACTTGCTTTGCCTAGCTAGTCTTCGGAGGCTTGCCGACCTCGGGGCGACTGGTTAACGCATGAACTCGATGCAATACAAGATTGCACGAAGCGTGCCCCCGACAGGAATGTAAATTCCCGATCGGATTTACCTCTAAAAACAACAAACTTACAAACAGATCAAAACAACAAACAGTACTTCGAAGGAGAGGCAGAGCCAAGCTGAAGCACTCTTCCTAAACCAGAGACTGAATAGGCCTACCTAGTTAATTAAGAACAGCGTTCTCACCTGAATGAAAGCACAGCACCCAGCGCAATACCAGACAGGATCCCTGACGAGAACCCCAATTCATGTTACGACCCCAGCTCGTTTTGAGGGCGCAACATGAAGAGGAGACCACACAAAGATTCAAAGTTCAATGATATTTTTATTGAACCACAATAATCAATGAAACAGGTGTCTAGGGGAATGAATGAACGGGTGTGTGAGAGTGAATGATGTATGCAATGTGTGCGTCAGTATCAATATGTGAGCTGTAAAGAAAGAATCAAAAGAGTGAGGGTATAGAAGTGAGGAGAGCAAGAAAGAGCCAGTGGTGAGGTTGAGGTCAGAGTGCCTAATGAGAGAGAGGGAGAGGATGGCTTTTAAAGCCTACACCTGCCCGCAGGTGGAGGTAATCACAATTAGCCTAATCAGGCCATGGCTCTGCTGTGCACTAACATGCCACGGCTTGGAGATGACACATGGGGTCGTCACACTGACTTTATGAGCATTTCCCCCTGTTGCCTAGGCCTTGAGTCATTTGTGGTTAACAGCTGCCCTCTAGCGGGGTTATGACAAGCCGCATACAAGCGCTCGAGGGCATGTGAGCCTAACCGCGCGAATAGACCAGGCGTGATGCGATTCAAGCGACAGAGTGCAGCAGCAAGCGATACGAGCGATTGAGGAGACTAGAGTATGTCCAGTGGCGTAACTATCGGTAAGCAGGGACTGCAGTTGCTTACGGGCCCACGAGCTCTCAGGGGCCCCCTTACGGACGCCTAGTAGGCCCCCATTGGTACTGGGAACTTGAATGTCTCTGCACACGCAGAAAATTCCCCGACAGCTCTTCTAATGATGAGTCGTTGACCGGACCGTGTTTATATCACAACAGATGCCACCGTCCAACATGATGGTGTGCCGTTTAAACACGACACCAATGGCAAAGCCATGCTACTATTAATACTGTGCTAATAACTTTGTTTAGTTCATTAGACGGTTCTTTAAAAATACAGTCATATAATATGTTTCAAACTGCAATAAATATCTTAACAATACGGTGTATTTGAGTCTTTTATTTTTTTTACATTACGACTTGGAATTATGGGTTATGATGAACTGATTGAACATGTTACGTAGCCTACGTAACGTGCGTGCATACAGGAAGAACTTTGGTGCAACGTGCAAGACGTCACATCACGTTAGACATAGAAGAAATCTGATCATATTATCTAAACTTTAACAATGTGTTGGCGACGATGGATAACAAAAAGAAGCACCGGAGCGGATTTCAAAAAAGAAAATGGAAAGAGGAGCTGCTGGAAGAACTGAAAAAAACTTCCGAAAATAAACTCCTTTCAAAGAGCCGCAGAGGGAAAGGTGGACGTTGTTCCTGCTAGCTACAGTGAAGATTGCGACCAAGAAGAGAACTAATGACAGAGGGGGGCTGTGAAAGTATCTAGCCCCCTTGTTGTGTTAGAAGCAGGGGGTCTGACTCTGACAGTGACAGCTCGTTACAGAAGATGACAACCTGGCCGGCTCAACACCGACGAGGGAGCACCCAACTGATATGGGACATTTCCCCGACAGCCTTGATGCAGACGTGAAAAGGGGAAAGAACAAGCAAAACAATGTTAGCACGCCACATATCCAGCTTGCTAGCCGCGGTGCGTGTGTTGAACTGTGGATTTAAGTCAAGTGGAATAATTGCAAGAAGCCCTGAGATCAAGACAGCGTTTTGTAAGGACATTTGGTTATTAATTTTGCCGGCCGTGGCATAATGAGTTGGGTTTATTTTGCCTGGTGCGATTGTTGTCACAAGCCTGAAGTTGTCACAAGCCCGTTTTGAAGTGTGTTTGGCTAAATTGTTATTGCGCTATGTAGACGGACTCGGATGTTGTAACATTCTTTTTTCAAATTTCGTGCGCTTTAAATCGGTACCTGTGCTCGTCATGTTCTGTTTTTACATGTCTTCATGAAGACTTTGGAAAATCTCCATATATGGCATTTCAATGCAGATATGCCAAAACGACAGAGGAGTAGGCTACTGCACATTCGTTGAAGGAAGGGGTGGTGCTTGAAAAGATATCGGTTGTTTATGCATTGGCGTGAATGTTTCACAGACATTTCAGACACAAGCTTAACCTGCTAGTGTCAATGTATTTGAATGATTAGTACTGTGCCTAGCAATGACTGCATATCTGTCTGAAAGACTAACAATTAGTCTCTTGAGTTTCATTTTGGCAACATAGGAGGAGTTTTAGTGGGTTCCTGGATTGGTCTGTCGCGCGTCTGTGTGGTCACTTTGCAGGTGTAAAGTGAACGTTTTAAATGCACTCAAATACACTGAGGTTTGGCTCGTCTGATTTTTTCGGGGTTTTATGATTACTGCCTACATCTGCCGTCACCTAGGCCTACGTGTTTTCGTGGATGTGTAGCGGTATACCAAATGTGTTTTCATGGACATGCATGGTGTGCCGTCAGCATGTTTTTGTTTATGTGGTGATGCGCTGTCATCAAATTTCCGTTCAAGGTGCGCTGTCACCATTTTTCTGTGTGTGATGTGTGATCAATACTTCTAAGAAGTGCATCATTTTATGTTCCTTTATGTGACCTTTATCACGTGTTGTACTTTATATGGGGCCCACAGAGATAATGTTGCTTACGGGCCTATTGCTGTGTCGTTACGCCACTAGAGTATGTCCGTACAGGCAGAAGGCAAAGCATTCAAGCATTCCCATTGGCTGTGGTCACTGACCTCTATACAGTCATTGGCTGTCGCGGTTTGTCGCCGAACCGCGTCATAGAAAGTTGAAAGGATTTCAACTTCAAACTGTCGCGCTCGTCTCCAGAATCGCTTTTGTCGTGCGACTCAATACAAAGTCAATTACTTCCGTCGCTCGCCTCGCTCTTGTCGCGGTAGGTGTATTTCTGCGGTAAGTCACGTGACCTCTCGGAGCCCGAGGCAAACTCTGTGGCCCTCCTTGCCTTAGTGAGGATGGGCTCGTCGAGAAAAGGGGTGATGACGGCTGCCAAAACAGCCACCTTATTATGTCTTTCCCAGGGCCAGTGTAAAGATAAGACATATTTAACAGTGTGATGGTGTGTGGTGCTTTGCACTTCGCCTCCTTGAGGCATTTTAGCGTCCATTGCACACAAATCTTCAACACAAAGTGAGAGTCTGTCACCTGAAACCGCGTCAGTGATTACTCGCTCTCTTCGATTATTTTCATAACCACACTGATTACGCCTAAGTGCCTTGGCAGCTGGGCAGGCATAGGGTCCTCTTCTTTTCTTGTTCGCAACAGAGGGAATAGAGAGAGTTCCAGTCTTTACCATGCTGAGTGGAGGAAAGAAGTTCGCAGCGAGCATTCACAGTACCGCTGTGCATGGAGGGGCAGTCAAGGCTGCGACTGGCGGTGCCCAAGGCGCAGTGTGCAGCCCAACTTCACACCCGTGTGAAGCTTCCTCACTGTTTTCCCCCTCGTAGCTGGGTGTGCTGCTGTCTGTGTCTGGACCACAGTGGGCACAAAGAGGTGCCTGGCCCACGCCTTGGGTCGGGCTGCAGGTTCGGGGGTCGCTGCTCTCTCCTGGTGGGTGCCATGTTGCCCAGAGCTGGCGCCGTGGGAGAAGCAGGGTGTGGCATAAAGAGCTGGGAGCCAACGGTGCACGGGCCTATGTCTCTGGGGTTGGGGGACCACTGTGTGCTTAAAGGTAGGTATCCCTTTGCCTTTCAGTGGGGGTTCCTGTAACATGGCTATGGCCTTTACGCCAAAGAGGCCTTCAGTTGCGACAGGGTAATCGAGCACCGCTCCCTTTTCTTTGTCCGGGACGTCAGACCAAGCCATAGGTTCCTTGCCCCTGTCACAGTCAAGCCGATGGAGTGTCCCGTCACCTGTGTGGTGCATCGGGACACCTTGAGGATGAGGTCCGTCGCGGTCAGGAAATCTGCCCAGACCTGCTCCATGAGGCTCTCCTCCTCCATGGCTGCGGTCATCCTCCAGAGCAGAGAGGTAGGCCACGAGCATAGTGGAGGTGTTGACTGAACTCCCTGCCTGTGCAGATGCACGGTAGGCCTTCTCACAGAGAGACAGCGTGAGCCGGTCCACTTTGGGCGCCAGCTTGGGGGCAGTGGAGGGGAGGCCCACACTGCCCGGGGCAGGCAGGAGGTGGTGGGCAACCTGTGGCTCCACAAGTGGCATCCTGTCCCGCCCTCTGTGCATATCCTCCATATCCAGCATGTGGAACCCCTATATGGGGACCCTTGCTGAATACAGGTGCGCGCCGGTCTTAGTGAGGTTGTCCATGGCGTCTGGGAAAGGTGGCAGTACCCGGTGTTCGGCCAGTGCCGTTTGTGGGAGGTAGCGGCCATCCAGGAATGAACAACGTGGGGTCAGGGGTGGGGCGGGCCAGGGCACACCCGACCTTGCCACCGCCCTCTTGCACGTGTTGTGCAGCTTAGCTGTCACTGATGGCGCTGGAGCCTTTTGGGTGGCCCTAGGCTCTCGGGGAGCCGGTGACAGACACCTGCACAATATTCTCCGGGTTAATCGCCATCAGGACCAGTCGCGACCGAGGCGGCATCTGGCAAATCTGCCTCCAACTGCATGCTGTCCTGAATAATATAACACCAAGGAAGAATCAGTTGGTTTGCAGCTGAGCAAGGTGTTAAAAAGTAGCATGGAGCAATATTCTGCCCCATCTCGAGTTGATTTGGCGCAGGTCCACCATTTGGTCCACCATTTTTTGATTTTCACATATTTGCTAGCCTAGAAATTTAGACGCCCCTAGCGACCACAAATTAAATTGGCTCGCCAGGCTACATATTTGCAGTATTTCCAAACATTATTCATGCATATCATTTGTGTCTATGTGTTTGCATTAGTTTAACAATATAGCCAAATTAAGCGTAGCAATGCAAGTCTATGGGAACAAACAAAACATTCTCAATTGGACTTATACACTAATTTAAAATTAATGTGAAATTCAAAGTGCAAATTTAATCATGTCCTGTGGTCACTTGTGTCTTGATGCTAATGTTCCCATTCCAGTGAATATGCTAAGCTATGCTAATAATTCTGATCCAATCAATCTAAATACTGAAAACACTGAGAAGAAAATGTCCCCAAAAAAATCAATTCTGAAACTGCATTCAGCCCATTTGCATCAGAGTTTCTCTGTAGCCCCAGATAGCCAGCCCTTGCTACTATTCTGTTACATTGTTGCCAATGCCATTTACAATCTTCTCAGCATGGGAGCAGTAATAGCATTTTCTCTGCGGAAATGCAATCTAGTGAAATTCTCCGCGTTAGCTTCCTTGAATTAGTTTTCTATTGAAGTACTCTTGTGCTATAGCAATTAAATATTCTGTCAATAAGACATAATCACTCGTCACAATTTCGATTGTGTTTGCCCTAATAACACTCAAAACAGAATGTTAGATCCGTGCGCCCATCGGTAGGTTGAAAACCGAAGTTGTCTGAAATGAACTGCACTAAACCTAGTTTTTCAGCCAATTAATGTTGAATGTCATTGTCATTTCTAGTCATGAGACTGTTCTTCACATAGTATTGCGTTTGGCTTCCATAAACTATGAACTGGGATTGGGAAACCATGCGATTCACTCGTAGACCGGGCCAAGAGTGAGCGGCATCTGAATGCACGATTGAAAAAGTCGTAGAGCTCTAGAAGCTAGTTCTACTTCTCCTCCCGGCCCAGGCAGCTCGGGTCTGCTAGTTGGCATCCGTGGTTCTACTTGGAGAGACGCTCCACTTGTCTCCAGTTCGACACGCGCCGCGACGCATCGCTGATGGCCGCGGAGGAGCCTAGAGGAATCCTCTTCGAGGTAGGTAAATCTAACTGTTAGAAGTTTTATATAATGTGTAACCGGAAACCGGTTTTATATTTTGTAGAACCAGATTCAATGTTTGCTCCGCTGGGGTCATTATGTTGCGTAGCTACTGATTTGCCTAGTAGTCGTTGAATAGCGACAGCTAGCTAGCTTGCAAGCTAAGTGAAAAGTAAGAGCTAACGGGCTAGCTTCATTTGGTGTTTAGCTAGTAGATTTCCAACTTGGGGAACTGTTTCAAGCTAAGGTTACTTGAAGGTGTTTTTTTTCTCTCTCAGATCGGCCAGCTTGCTATGGTGCGTTTTGTGTGTATGGCTGTTCTGGTTCGTATTCTGTTGAATGGCTTGCTCGGGAAATAAATTCACTTTGATGATTAAGCGAACAGAATGTGGTGCTGTCAGAAGTGGCTTTTGCCTAGCATTTTGGGCAGTTGTTGAAGATGGGAATGAGGCCCTGATGTGGATGAAGTAGATGAAATGTGGAATATATGCTATTCTAATTGGATGATTTCATAAACTTAGTTCTACTCCTCGTTGCTGTGAATATCCATTAACCATTGAAGTGGACTTCTGTGATGGAGATTGCTAGCTTTGATTGTTAGTAGCTACAGCTGGCTCTTTGTTTCATGTTTGTAATTAACCTACTAGCACAATGCAGACTGTCTAGTCATATCCTGCTGTTCGTAATTGGAGTGCAGTAAGTTGTGTTGTGATGATGCAGAAGTTTCAATAACTCGTAAGGTTGAGTTGGGTGTTTTAGAGGAGGATGGAGGTGAATAAGAGTTGAGGTCAAGTTTGATCCCGTTACTTGTGTGGATACAACAAATGCACTGCCCGTCTGCCACCAGTACCAAAGCAGTCCGACATGTGGGCCTTTTTGTTGTCAGACCTGTCACTCGATGGAAGAGATGTCTCCCCTTCTTTCCCTGAGTTTATTTTGTCGTGCTGGCCTTACCCCATGGAGACCTGCTGCAAGGATAGTCATACATTAGGGCCTGTAGTGTAATTAAGTCAAGTCAACTGCTTTAGGCTTATGAAACAAGTTTTGATGGAAGTTAACCACTTTGTTTTTTCTGTTGTTCGCTTGTTTAGTATAACTTAGTTTCAGTTATGAATTGGTATTCTATGTAATGTAACATGTTAAGTGTTATTCTGTCACTGACACTGACAAGATGCTCTTGAAATCTGGTCCATCAAATACACATTCGTCATCCGTACACAATCATATAAAGTTATGTTGCCTATAGGGATCTTTGATTGATCAGCTGAAATGAGCAGATGCATTTGGCCTACTTCCACTGTAGACCATGACCTCTAAGCCACTACTGGTGACAAGCAAAAAAGGAAGTTCTTGACTATTATTATAAACTTTATTCACAGACTCAAGGCCCAGATAAGAACAAACAGTGCATTATAAAAGACATACAAAACATAAAAATACCCCCCCCCCTTTGGCTACAGTTATCAGCTCACTGTCATTTAGATAAAAAGAAGGGAAGTGTAGCTTTTTATCCTCCTTAGTCCTATGTCTGTAAGGAGATGGATTACCATGAAAGCCGTAATCAATAAAACGCACTAATCGCACAGTCTTTCTTCACATGTCGAGTAAAATACAGTACATTACGGATTTTGTGCATATCCCTTTTATTGTTTAGAATAGTTTTATATTTTCTCTACTCTCTTTGCAAGAATGATGGGTTCTTCTGTAAGTTACTGGTAGAGGTGGGCAACCATAGATGGCAGGGGGTAATACAGCCACAGAAAAAAAAATGAATAAGTTTTGGTACGCTTACCACTAGTCTTTCACATTGTTCTTGGTTGAACTTGACTTAATTCCAGGCCTGGTGGAATAATTCAAGTTGCTGACCTTGGGTATGGCTTGTGACCGTTTATCTTCCTTTTTAATCACACTCCAGATGTATCAATGGGGCTCTGGCCTGGGCTGGCCATGACAGGGTATTGAGCTGTGGTCCTCCATCCATACCTTGATTGACCAAGCTGTGTGGCTTGGAGCATTGTCCTACTGAAGAAGAAAAAAAAACAATTCTCAGAGTTCGGGGGCATTGTCAGAACCAGAAGGAAGCAAGTTTTGGTCCAAGATAACTTTGTATGTGGCTTCAGTCAAGTGTCCTTCATGAAGATACATTTTCCCAATTCCAGCCTTGCTGAAGCACCCTCGGATCCTCACCAATACGTGGCCAAATTTAACATCCAATCCAATACCCGGGTATCTAATGGTTGGATGGAGACCTGGAGAGGTCTACAAACCACAGTGTCTTGCATCTGCAGTGAAATTTTGCAGAGAATAGGTGATCTGAGAGAGCTTCAGCAAGGCTGGAATTGGTCAGATTCATCTTTGCAAAGGGCGTGCTACTGAAGCCACATACAAAGTTGTCTTGGAAGAAAACTTAATTCCCTCTACTCTGACAATGTCCCCCACCTCTGAGGGTTGCCTTTTTAGGCTCCAAGCCACGTAGCCTGGTCAATTAGTGTGTGGATGGAGGAGCATTAGACATAGACCCTCTCATGACCAGCGCAATCTTCAGGACTGGGACCCATTTCATGTGACTTTAAAATTGAAATGAGTTGTAGTAGGCCCTGCCGTGGCCATCTGGTAGGGCACTCGCCTGCCATGCGGCTGACCCGGGTTCGATTCCCGGGTCCTGGTCCTTTGCTGGCCCCTCCCCATCTCTCTCCCCATTCGCTTCCTGTCGGTGGAACGTAGCTAAGTATTTTTTACTTCGTTACTGTACTTAAGTAGTTTTATCTTCTGGAATTTGTACTTACTTGAGTAAAAATAAAAATGCAGACTTTTACTTTTACTCAATTACATTTTTTGACAATTACTTGTACTTTCTACTCCTTACATTTCTAGAAGAAGACTTAACTTAGTTACTAGTTACATTTATCCTAGGTTTTCCTGTTGTGTTTCGTGGATATTTGAGTAGCCTCAGCTGTGGGCAGGGAGGCAGGACCAACCCCCTCTTCCAAACTGACACCCAGACAGAAAAGATACTTTAAACAAGGCCGACAGGCGGACAACAGATGCGTCCCTCTATGCCAGTTCCAACAATGCAATTTTCCCCCCCAAACACCCCCCTGGCCTCCTCCTAACCTGTCAACGCCCCCCTGAGGATGTACTTTTTGTTTATTGGTCATCATGGACACTCCAAATAATGTGGCAGGCAGCAAAATGGCAAGACATGGCTTTATTTTTTGCAGTTTAGGCTATAATAAGCTTATTCTTGGATTTGGAAAAGAACCATATGATTTCAAATTTCACATAGATGAAGTAGGCTACATTACAAATGACCAGACATTTATTAGTATCAACCTTTAGTATCACGCCATTTCAGCATCATGTGCATGTGGGAAAGAATCTAAACATCGACAAATAATAAATAAATAAAATCGTTTGGGTGAATCATGTGCTTATGGGTTCACCCTTTAGGTGAATTATGCGCTTATTTTTCAAAACCAGCTTCACCGTCAAGGCACAAAGCAGTCTCCCGTGCCAGAGTTTACCAAATTCAAACGACTACAAAGCAATTACGAAAGACGCGTTATGTCCTGTGCTCTCTCTGAGCGCAGCGAAAAGCACCTGTGGGGTACGAGCCCGCCAACGAAAGAACCTCCCTGTAGGTTACGAGTAGGCTAACACACCGTATGTCAAATGGCCCAGATGTCTACTTGTAGTTCGAGCACCATGCTCCAATGCGCAGCGCAAACTGACTACTGAAAAGGCAGAAGTAAACTCGCTGGGAATATTAAAAGGGAGGCTCGTAGGCTACACACAGACCTCTGAACCCGAGTTTGTGGACTGGAGAAAAGCGGAGGAAAATGTGAATGTTATGAAAGAAAAAAAGCTAACCAAATGTATGTTACAGGTCCACGTTTAGAGGAAGAGCTGCGCTGCGGGTCGGTCAACTACAGTTGCATGTTGTGGAGCGTTATGCAATGCAAACGCCCCTCTATCCACGCACAAAGGAAAATGTAAATGTTTTGAAAGGAGAAAAGCTATAACCAAATGTTACAGGTCAACGTTTAGAGGAAGAGCTGTAGGCCTATGCGCTGCGGGTCGCCTGTCAACTAACTACGGTTCCATGCCGTGGAGCGTTATGCAATGCAAACGCCTCTCTATCCGAGCACAAACATCTGTGTCAAAAACTGCCTGCCGACTTCTAAATCGTTCATTTCCGCGAGTTTCTGACGAACCAAAATAAAGTTGCCTCCCATTGTCCAAACGCAAAACAATGGCGAAAATTGAATGCCCCCCTCAGTTGTCTCACAATGCCAACTGCCGTCTTGCCTGTTTGGTAATATGTTCTGGCTTGCACGCATTCGCTCCGGTCCAAAATGGCAACTCTGCCGCCTTGTGGCCACAGTAAGGAACAATTGGCTTGCACGCATTCGCTCCGGTCCAAAATGGCAACTCTGCCGCCTTGTGGCCACAGTAAGGAACAATTGAAGGAATGCGTTTCAGACGAATGCGTTTCAGACGGACGGACGGACGGACAGACAGACCCTCTTATAAAGATGCTGGGACGCATCTAAAAACATTAACAGGACTCCATAGTCATGTTCAAATAGAACCGAAAACCGTTGCAGAAACTTTTTTCTATTGGATCAAGTAGGCAGACATGGAGAAAGACAGACACAGAGAAAGACAGCCATTGCGCAAGTACTTGTACTTTTGTACTCAAGAAGTAACTTACATTTAAAAGTTAGTAGTACTTAGGACTTTTTCTTAAGTACATTTTTCTGTGTACAACTTTTACTTTAACTTGAGTATTTTTTTAGCAGGGTAACTTAGTTCTTCTCTAAGTACACAACTTCAGTAACTTACTTCTTCCACCTCTGCTTCTGTCTACCTCTCATACTGTCCTGTCCATAATAAAGTCTAAAAAGACCAAAGCATATCTTTAACATTACTCCATGACTGCAACTCATTTCGTTTTCTTTCTTTAGAGGCGACTAACCCACCTGTATGTGTTACTCCTGGGGTACTCATGTCGGGTGGAGGGCACTCTTCCTTACCATACTCTAGCATTACTTTATTACAATTTATTTCAACCTTTTTAAGTCAAATTATCTCTGAAATGGCTCAAAAACTAAACACATAATTTCAGGTGTTGTTCAAGACGTTGTAGGCTAGGTTTAGAAAAGATATGGGCCATTTAATACATTCTATTGTACATGCATCATCTGAATCATCTGAGTCATTGGATGAATCGTTATCCAATTTCACTTACAGGCTTTTCTTACATTAAAGCACAAAAATATCATTTTAGAGATATTTTCCATTCGTCACACTACTTTCAACAACATAAGATGGAAAACATGCCCTGTCGGCTCAACCTTGGAATTGGAGCTCTTTGACATCCTTGTTATAGAAAACAAATAACCAATATTTTGTGGCCTGATTCTTTCCATATAATCTATAGTTAAGTTACTAGTCTATAGTATATGGATTTTTTAAAGAATGGGCAAAAAAACTTGCATCGTCCAGGAACTAGTCAGCTGGATCAAACAACAATGTGATGGTCAGGGATGGGACTTTTGAATATTTGATATTTGAATTTAGAATTAGTCGCATTTTAAATGTCGGTCTCAAAATCCACTCTCATAAAAATGCAGACCCCATTTATGGGTGCACTGTGTAATATTTTAAGCAGCTTATTTCCAGAATTCATACTGCCCATTCACAAATTTAAACTTTTTCATGAATACCTACCACCGCAATCAAATTTTAAGTATTCATTATGACTGTGAAAATGGCATTTTTCTTACATGAAAAGGTGATCCTCTCCATAGCCCGCCATTTTTAATTTCCATAACATTTTCCAGACATTTTGAGATGCAAAACTTAATGTACTTTGGCAATATTAGTAAACATTAGTTAATTATTTAGTAAGCTTAAATAGTCATACATAAAAGATCAAATTTGGCAGTAGGCAGCATAGTTTCAATGAGCAGCAAAGTTGTAATAAGTTTACCTGTTCTGACCACCATTCTACACAGTGCACCTTTTTAAAAATTCTGTATGGGCCTCCCTTACAGACCCCGTTAGAGTTTGTAAACAGGTATGACGTAATTTGGCTGCGTGCGCACCGCTGCCTCAAAATCGTCACTTGTACAGAGACTCGACATGTGTTTTTTCCTAAATAAGTTAACGGATGCTCGCGCTAACCTCAAATATGCAGTGGGCACCACGGACACGGGTATTCCTGGTGATGTCATCAGTCCAGTCAGCAGTTTAATGTCTTGTAACAACAATCTCCTATGCTTCTGGAACAGCCTCTTCCCTCTCAAAATAGCATAACCAATGTACTTTTTCGGAATCTCTATTTTTTTTATCAACGTACACGCTTCAGAACGGCAGTTTTTCTCTCTTTAGTGTCTACACTGTCACCCAGTATTACGTGGGTTAAAGACGTCCAACATGTCCTTCAGTGCAACGGATACTTTTGCTTACTGTAAATGCAAAAAAAGAGGGGTTTTTTAAATTATTTTTTTGGCTTGGCTTGAATGCATTCAGTTTTCAAAAAATTGTTTTGAAATTTCATGTTTTAGTAAGCAATAGCATCTGTTAGCACTGAAGGACAGTGTCATGTTGGACGTCCCACATACAGAATCACCACTCCCAAGTTTACCCATGCCTGGAGTTCTCCTAGTGGCCGCTGTCGAGACACAGCTCGCTGCAGCCCGTTCTTTCTGAATGGAGTCTGCACTCCCCCTAGAGTGCAGTACCACCCAGAAAAGTGGAGTCTCTCGTAATATCCTTACAATATCTCTGGTGTGTTTGAGTCAACGATGCGCACGCATTCATGAGGACGTCGACTCTGAACGGGTCTACTGTGTTAGGTGACAATGAAAAATTAATGTAAAGCTTAATTAATTTTCAAAATTTGCTTAGCAAATACGAATGGATCAACTTTAATGAAAGGCGTGTCAGAGTCCCACACACACTGATAACAGCCAGGAAGAATAATATCCAAATATTATTCGAATAGTAGCCATCGAATGGTGTGTTTGCCAAAATCCCCATCCCTAGGAGGGGCAAGGGTTAGAATCACAAGTATTGGAGGATTGGAAAACCCTCAACAACAGAGCAGGTGTGAAGTTGTGAATTATCTCAAAGCCGATGTAGATGTGTCATTTAGTTTACCGGGTCATTTTTACTTCAGTGCAGATTTTCGGAAGAATCACTAGACGGCTATTGTTGAAGTTTACCGTCTTGGTCTCTACTTCTTGCATGTTCAAAATCCGAGTCAAAGGAATCAAAAACTCCAAAAGCCAAATTAATCTATTTATTTTCTAAAATTACCAAATAACAAAATGACCACCACTGGTAATATCCAGAATACCAGCAATGGCCCATACACAGTAAACACTACAGCTTTCCAGAACTGCAGAGTCTATTACATAAAAATGACAGTGACAGGGAAAGCATTACAGAACGTTCCGGAGGTCCTAACCTTCTCTCGCCCTGACCGATAACAAAAATTAGGACCTACTGAATATCCCCTATCTGTTGGTATTTATGGTTTGTGGGTGTATGGGTGTGGTTATGTGTAAGCAATTACGTGATTTGTTAGTTAACCCAGAATATGCCTAATCTGTGTCGATTGTAAGCTGCTGTCTTCATTTCCGGGTGGGCCTTGATTTCATCACTCTAGGTCTTCATGACCTCATCTGTGGACTTCCTGAGTTCTGCAACTTTAATCAAGCAATACACATACAACAGCACATTCTTTTGACATATTTGAGGGTCCTTGGCTCTGAAAAGATTGAAATCCAATGTTAGTCGTTTGCCCATTGTCACCTACTCCTGGCCTCCTAAAAAGGATTAAGTCAAATAGTTTCGCTTCTGAGGGACATCACTGTATCCTGTGCAGAAAGAATGATACTTCAAGGAGTTTGGTATGGACTTCAGACTTATTCAGAAAATAAGCAATCAGTTAATCAAACATCACATGACAGCTTTCAGCTTGTCTCACAACAATGTTTGATGACCTCTGTAGGCTCTCCTAAAAAGAATGGGCAATTACTCAATATCCTCATCTCATGATTGTCACATGGGGTCATTGGGCCTACTCAATGGTTTGAGTGCCCACCAACAAGACACATTTATTTTAATGTTTTTTAATCATAACCAAATATTGTAGGATTTCCTGCAAACACAAATGAATACCTGAACAACTTGCTGTAAGACAATGCATTATATTTCAGGACCTCAGAATCTAGCCTATTTTCCAACACTATTGAGAACTGGTTTACATCCCAAACATTTGGTAGACTTTTTTTTACCTCTTTAACTGTCCTGTCTTACACTTTTAATGTCAGTCTATAAATGCCAGTCAGTCCTGTCAGTCCTGTGTATGTCTATGTCCTGGCATGGTATAGCGAGAGAAACGTAATTTCATTTTCCTTATGACTTGTGCATATCAAGAAAGTGACAATAAAAGGCGACTTGACTTGCTGATTTGTCCTAATTTCAATTTCCACATTGCAGGTTGACAAAATCCTAGATAAACGCAGGAACAGGAGGGGCAAGTTGGAATACCGGGTCCGGTGGAAGGGCTATGGCTTTGATGAGGACACCTGGGAGCCGGAAACACACCTGGCAGAATGCACCGAGATTATTGAGGAGTTCAACCTGCAGCTGCGTGAGAGGCAGCGGGACAATTCTCTTATTCGCTCCACTCGAGGTTCACAACGCGTCCGTACCATCCAGTCCCCCACCTGCTCCTCAAGCGACACCAATGGTGCACGAAAGCGCATCCGACCCCATAGCTCCAGCCTCAGCGTTGGCCAGTCGCCACTCCCAGGAGAGACGGAGAACACTTTCCCCATTAGCTCCACCAATCAGGAGCAGCAGCAGCGCTGTTCAGGTGTGAAGGACTGTAATACTGACATGTATAAACACAGACACCAACAGCAACAACTGCAGCAGCAGCAACAGCCGCCAACTCCGGCATCGCCACCAAACCAAAATTACAGACAATTGGGTGCTGACGCTCACAGCGTGGCTGGTTCAGGATCGACTTCATCACGCAACATATATTTACGCCACATGGACCTCGCCAAGTCCGGGATCAAAATCCTGGTGCCTAAAAGTCCCATGAACACTCGTGCCGACTCTGAGGAGTCGCCGAGTGAGGCGGCCCAAGGCCTTGAGCAGGGGGGCCAGGAGCCCGACTCGGTACCTCCGGAGGTGGCCTTTTTGGAGATGTCACCGGGCTGCCTTCTGAGTCCCGGGGAGGAGAGAGCACGCATGGGCACACGCCCTCGCAGGCAGACCCCCTTGTCTGCGCCAGAGATTCCCATAACACCAGCTGCTATGCATGCACTCAATAGAGAAGGTAGTGTATGACTTAATTATATGTAGATGAAAAATATGGAAAATGGCTTTAACTCTACAGTATTTTGTTGAAATCGTATTGCCTATGACCGCTATCAAACTGGCTCATTGTATTTTAACACATTGTTATTTTATAATTATTGATGGCGTTTTATTCATCTTCAGTTCAGACAGTCATTGCGTCCTTGTTCTTTTTTCCCCACAAGGCAACTCCACCTTCGTGGAGACCCCGCCAGCTAATGGGACTGCAAGCTTGCCGAGCGCAGTCACCCCGGTGGCTAGTTCCCATGCAGGGAGTGGGAAGCGGCGGTTTGAAGAGCGCACAGCAGCCTTCGACAAGCGCTTGAGAGTCAGCGTCCGTCAGACCGAGAGTGCCTACCGCTATCGAGATATAGTGGTGAAGAAGCAGGATGGCTTCACACACATACTGTTTTCTACCAAATCCACAGAAAACAACTCTCTAAATCCAGAGGTGAGCAAAATATTACTTGTGTTGGGCAGTCATGAACAAACGTGGTGGTGGTACAACAACGTAGCGGCTGAACCAATGTAAAATTGACCTTAAAGGATAACTTCTGCCAATTTCAATATTGTATTGCTCACGCTACCCTTGACTTGTCAGTACACAGTGATGCTGCATTTTTTGACTCAGTCCTTTTCGAGATCTGAGCTATTCTAATGGGGGCAGAATTTGTTTACATTAAAAACTTTCTTAATATAGGCCCACTCCAAATACTATCCCAAAATGTATCACTGTTTGCTAGTTGTCTGTTGATGTTGCATAATCTTTTGGATGTTATTGGGAATAAATCAAGATGTTTTTTCTGAAATGTAAACAAACGCCTGCCCCCATTACAATGACCAGGATCTCAGAAAATGCAGAAGAGACTGACAAGTCCAGGGTAGTGTAAGCATTACAACTGCATGTCGAAATTGGCAGAAGTTATCTTTTAACAGTCCTTTGCCGACCCGTCCCCGTCTCTTTCCCACACACTTCCTGTCCATATAGTCACTGTCCTATCACACAAATAAAGGCAAAGAGCAGGAAAACAATATTGAAAAAACAAAAATTTCCCCTAAGATACGCTACCCATGGAAGTAAATGGACAGTGGACCATGGATGTACTAGGGATGTAAATGATCGATTAATTCATTAATTGTCAGTTGATTGACTGATTAATTGATGAGCGGTGTTTTTTTCTCTCCCACATCTCAATTCCTCCCCCCAAAAAACCCTGATTAAATAAAAAAAAATGAGATTATAAATATTCTATTTATATTCTGTAATCCAAAATTGACTGAAATGTTCCAAACCTTCACACCCCTTCTTCACACCCACCTCGTCAAGCGCATTTCACCTGGGTCTCTCGCCAGTTGAGTTGACGAGTTGCCTCAGTATCGTCAAAGTTGGCTAACATGCCTACTGACCAGAATGCATCAGACTGCAGTCACAAGTTGTTGTTTTTTTCCTTTGTTAACCAATACTGAATACTTCTCGTGTGTATCTGTGTGCGTGTGTTTGTGTGTGCTGTCCAGGTGATGAAGGAGGTACAGAGTGCTATGGCGACTGCAGCGGCTGACGATAGCAAGTTGTTGCTATTGGGCGGTGTAGGAAGTGTTTTTTGTAGTGGTCTAGACCTAATGTACTTAATACGACGCCTCACTGACGACCGCAAGAAAGAAAGTGCTAGAATGGCGGAAACGATAAGGTACACAGCAGTATGTCCTGAAACATACAGTATAAACTTGCTAAATGTGTTGTTGTTTTACATGCAAATGATGGTGAATGCCACATTTTCTCATGTCTCCCTCTTGCCAGGACATTCGTGAACACATTCATCCAGTTTAAAAAGCCCATTGTTGTAGCGGTGAACGGGCCTGCCATAGGCCTCGGGGCCTCCATATTGCCCTTGTGTGACGTCATCTGGGCCAACGAAAAAGCATGGCTACAGACTCCGTACACCAGCATCGGACAGACGCCTGATGCCTGCTCGTCCATAACCTTCCCTCTCATCATGGGCGTTGCCGCGGTCAGTTGGCATTTCCCCACATTTCATTAGAAGTGGTAGTTAATTGCATTGTAACCAGGGCCCTAAATTAAAGATTTTCACCACCAGCCAAAATGGCTAGTAGATGAATCTTGCTAGCCAAACACATACTCATTAATGGGTCAAAGTGGCTAGTAAATTGGACTTTTCTACTGGCCAAAATGAAATTTCACCAGCATTTGGCCAGTTGGCTGGTGTTAATTTAGAGCCCTGATTGTAATGCCGTCACATCACTGCATTTAGAGGCCTTCCCTCCTACTGTGCGCTTTGTTCTTAGTACTGCTGGAGATAGATGACACATTCAGACCACAATTTGTAATTCAATATTCGTCATTTTGTTGTGTGTTTGAAGTCTGTTGTACTATATGATCGTCATCATGGGTCGTGTTATCTAGGTGTGCATTCCAATATGCACACTCCCGTCCTCCGCTTGTAGCCTCGCGTTTTGCTGATGCTCCGCTTCCATTTAGAAAAGAATAGTTTCCCGCTGTCAGCTTATCCACAATAACTTTTGGGGGACTCGTCACAAGTGAGGACGGAAGTCTGCATATTGGAATCCACCCTAGGGAGTGCATTCCAATATGCACACTCCCGTCCTCCACTTGTGCTTGTGGCCTCGCCCCGCCTCCTGGCCCCTCCTCTGTGGAGAAAACAATAAAGTTTCCCCGCTGTCAGGCTAGCCAAAACAATTTTTGGGGGACTGTTCATTCACCATCCAGTTTGCAAATGAGAAAATGACTTTACAATTGAGCTTTTGCAAGATATTGAAATATAATGCTGTTGTCAGTGATGTCGTCATGACCTATTACTTCCTGGTACGAGGCCAGAAGCACAAGTGGAGGACGCAAGG
Source organism: Engraulis encrasicolus (assembly GCF_034702125.1). Lineage (NCBI taxonomy): Eukaryota > Metazoa > Chordata > Actinopteri > Clupeiformes > Engraulidae > Engraulis > Engraulis encrasicolus. The sequence goes on from NC_085872.1 coordinate 25,068,634, forward strand.
TCGCATATTGGAACGCACTCTAGGTGTTTTTTTCTCATCCGTTTCCTCCCACCGTCTCTTCCACTTTCCTGTCACCCGTGCTGCAGGCCAATGAAGTGCTGCTGAGTGGGAGGAAGCTGACGGCCCAGGAGGCATGTGCCAAAGGACTCGTCTCCCAAGTGCTCTGGCCAGGCACCTTCATGCAGGAGGTCAAAATGCGCATTAAAGAGCTAGTCACGTGTAATTCCATTGTAAGTCATCCTTAATTTAGTTTGTTTATTTTTAAATTGTTTTCCTTCTTGTGTATGGCATGGCATTCCATCACAGTGTACACACTTGCATTTACACCATATGTGGGTTTTTTCGATGACCTTTCTTTGTGGAATGTGTCAGTTTGTGCTTAATATTCAAAAGACAATTAATAACCCCTACTATGGCTCTAGCAGTAGGGCCCTGGGCTGCTATGCCTGCGACCCGGGTTCGATTCCAGCCCGGGTCCAATGCCGATTCTTTCCCACATCTCTCCCATTCATTTCCTGTAACTCCTTCACTGTCCTGTCATAACATTAGACCTATAACTTTTTTTTTATATAAAGGCAATTAAGAGCTATTGTCCAATCATTATTGGCTTCTACACAAATATGAGAAATGAGGTGGGACTAACAACCTTACTGAGTTCATATCAAAGACTGCCACTTGTACATTATATCCTTTCATGTACCATGTTCAGTAGATGCATCTAGTGTGTAAGGTAGAGATGTACAGGATCCAAGATCTGGTTCCGCATCCGGAAGGATAATAGGGTTTTTCAGACTATCCGGATCCGGCAGGATCTCATGCAGTGGATCCGGTATCCGGCAGTTACCTAAAAATCAGGATCTGGGGCATCTCTGCTTTTTACGTAGCCTAGGCTTTTCAGTCAGTCTTTCACAACCTCAATCGCTGCATGGAGTGAAAGCCCTTTGGAAGCGGCAGTTGAAGGCAGTGTGGCAGTAAGCCAATTAGTCTTAAAATAGTTTGCGCCAACATAATAAAAATGGCCCACGTGTGCGAGTTGGCTATGTGTTTCACCCTTTCGTAAGATCCGGTATCCGGTTCCGGATCCGGCAGGATCTTAAGCAGTGGATCCGGTATCCGGCAGGATCCTAAAAATCAGGATCCGGTGCATCCCTAGTGTAAGGCATCCGTACTGTAGTTCAGATGGACACTTTTTAACATCACTCCTGATTTGAACATCATTTGTCGTGAGTTGTTTTGTAAAGTACACCCGACTGAAACTTTTGTACAGGTGCATCGTACAGCCATATCCATAATCCCATTTGTCTTTTTTCTTTTCCTCCCTTTTCTTTTTACTTTGTTTTTTGTTTTTTTGTTTTGTTTATTTTGCTTTCTCCGCTCTTTATTCATCCACTGGCTGTTGTGGCGGTGCTGTAGGTCCTGCGGGAGTCCAAAGCACTGGTGCGGAACTCCAGCCGAGGTGTCTTGGAGCAGGCTAATGAGCGCGAGTGCGAGGCACTGAAGAGGGTCTGGGGCTCAACCCAGGGCTTGGACTCCATCCTCAAGTATTTACAGAATAAAACGGACGAGTTCTAAACTGGAGAGATGAAGAGAGGCAGACTGCCTGCAGCCTCGAACCGGGCCGCCCTGCCGCTCGTTTGCTGCCCAAGAGGTCCTAGAAAGCCTTAAGTGCCTAGAGGGAACAGTTATGAGTTAAAGTTTGTTTTGTCTTCTCAATGTTATGTTAAATGGTAATGAATCCCACTTCAGAGTGTGATGGTGGATGGAACTTTCAGTTTTGCACTTTTTGGGAACTTGGTTCGTCTGAATATTTCTGTTTCGTATTGTTATTGTATTGCAAAATACAATAAAGTTGAAATTTAAATTCATTCCCTGTTAGTATTTTTCCTTGTATACAAACTGTTTACACACTGTACAATCTGTAAAGTTTTTTTTATTATTAGGTGCTTAAGATATATACAGGTTTCAAAATAAACCTATTTCATATACCATGTCATCATGTGTTTATTGAATGGTTGTTTAACAAAATGTATTTGTAGTTGCTACCTCTGGTAAGGTGAAAAATAAGTTAAAAAAAATTGAGGAAAAAGTCGACCATCTCCTTCCACTACTAGGGTGGACAACCATCGTGTGAGCCTGTAGCCATGTGAAGCCAGTAGTCCTGATTCTGAAAGCAGACGAAGTTGTAGAAATGTTCTCCACCCTTCAGGAACCCATGCTCTGTAGTACCCCAGGAGACTGGACTGTCTGCAAAGCCATGCACGGTCATTGACAACCACGAGGTGAACTTGGGCTGATCAAAATAATTCCTGTGAGAAACACACATTGAAAAAAATTAATGAACGGACAAAAATGTGGATACAATTCTAGTCATGTATTGAAGGATGCCAATGACGACGAGTGAATGAGTTTCTTGAATATCAGGGAATTTGTTAAATATCTGCCAGATGGGAAGTCAGGGAAGTCATTTTATGTGAAGAGACGTAGAATATTGGTGGAGATTCAATGTCTAAGACGATTGCATCTATACAGTGAATTCTTTGCACTGTTAATTTACTTTAGACTTCATGCGAAAGCGTAAGTACAATGTTTTCGTAAGGCCATATCAATCTTGAATGTGTTTCAGATAAAAGTTTTGTCCATAATTAAAAGTGGCCCTACCAGACTGTTAGGACTAGACTAGTCATGGAATTTTAATGTGAAGAGACCAGGAATATTGGTGGAGATTGAATGTCTAAAACCAGTGTATGAAGTCCTGTTTTAACCAAAACCTTTCAGTGAAACCCATTTGTGAATGTTCATGAAACACTATGAAGATGAGGTTTCAAAAGTTCCCTCTAATAAATGTACTCTTCTGACTTGCCAGTTAGTTGTAAGGAATGAAATGTTTGGTATATATTATATCTGGCCTTTGACTGTATGTTTCAGTAGCAGTGATGGTTGAAAGTGAAGCCAGATGGCAGATTTATAATTGGTGCTTTGCAAAAGAGGCAACTGATTTTGAAAAGCAGAACTACCCGTACTATGATACCTGTGGATGGTGAACTATATCAGTGCAGTGTGCCCTGCATACCCTAGTTATACTTGGAAATACAAATTATGGCTAAGGAAAGTGTACAGATTCATTAAAAAAGACTATTACCAAAATTTGGGCACCTCTGAGATCTCATCGTAAACTGCTGTAGTTTGTTAAGACAATCTCACAGTAGAAAAAAAAATCCTGAGGATTTGTACACATGCGACTGCATTCCAGACCAAAATTCTTAGTAGTAGACATATAGTTTTATTATGATACATTAAAATGTAAAAATGGGCAGTGTTCAGGAACAATTTGATTTCAATACTGTTATGGATTTATAGTAATCCTGTTGCAGCACAAACTTGTTTAAATCACTATGTAAGGCCTTCTGAAAGGAAAATGTGGTTTGTTGGGGGGGAAAAAAACCCAAATTTTAAGGACAGTCATGGGTGAAGGATGGAAAGTAAAGTAAAAGGGAAGTTATAGAACACCCCCACATAGGAACTACAATAACATCTAGCTGCTAATAGTGCAGAGTTTAACATTATTCCTTCAGCATATACTTTGCTCTAGGAAAAAGCTTGTCGTCAGTCACAAAGTTGTTAACAGCAGGACAAAAGATGCATTGCAGGGAGATCATAACTCGCCAAGAAATGTATGCACAAGTACAATGGTTTGTAATGGTCATACCAATCTTGGAGGTATTTTGGATAGAATAATGCAGAAAAAGCTGTTGGGACTTGTCTGCTTCTATAACAAGTATACATAAGCCATGATATCAGCAAGGGTAAGCTCGCCATCATATTTATGGAATGCTTTTTGTTGGAGTTCCCACATTTAGGCATATGCCAATTTGATGCACATGCCACATAAAACTGTATCTGTTGGACCTGTCGTGACGAAAAGCGAGACCCTGCCAGAACACGAGTGCCCTCATTGAAACCAATGACATTTTTTGAGAGAAAATTATACTAATTTTTGCATAATGAATTACATAATTTATGAACTAAACATATGCTTATGAAACATTACTCGTCCTCCACTTAATATGAGCTATTTGAATGAAACCGTAACATTTGTTATGACAATTCTTTGATTATTTTATGGAATTAATACTGAAATTGTAACCAGCTCTTTGTAATACTTCCAGAAGGAATGTAGATGCTTTATTGATCAGCTTTCCATCTTCAATTGTGTCGGATTTGTCTGCAAAAATGGGTAAAAAAAACATCTGAAAAATTGGTCATTGGTTTTCATTGTTTTCAATGAGGGCACTCATGTTCTGGCAGGGACTCGCTTTTCGGCACGACAGACCCATTAAATGATTTTTTCATAACTGAAATGTTTCTCTTCCCTTATGGATTAACTTATCTTAAAATGAAGTTGCTGCTTCAAAGCTCAACGAAAAATGAGTCTGTGATTTTTCAAAGGGTTGCCCAAACTTTTTCAACACTGTATCTCCATGTCACCGGAAGCAATTAATCACAGCTTTGAATATATTGAATAGTTCTGTGTTTGAAGGTCTCTGATGTCACATGGAAATGGCCCTTTGACGAATGAAGAGCATTTATCTCAGCTTTACCTGAGCTCCATCAGAAGAGCGTGTATGTCCTCGGGAATCAGAAACCCGGTGATGGTGCACAGCAACCCCTGGCTCATCACACCCCGCGGCTCTGGGCAAGCATACGTAGAAAGGAAGCTGGAAGCCTCGTTGTCACTAAAACACAAATCGCACAGTAAATCACAGTCAGAAAAAAACGTAATGCCAAATATCATTGAGTAGCAAGGGAGAAAAAGACTCAACGCTTACCAAGTGATGTCCATATTGACGGCACCAAGCCACTCGAGGAAACGATGGGGGTCACAAGACTCCTCTTTTCCACGCAGGTCAGAGGAGTGTAGTGAGGGGCAGGGTGTTTCCTTCAGGGTGTGTGTCTGCACAGCAGCACTGTACTCTTTATAACTGTACTGGGACATTAGACTGTGCAGTGACTCGACATCATCGTTTGCTGTGGAAAAAAGTAAACACTGATTTGAGAAAATAAAAACCACCTGTTAATCTTAGTCTGAGTTTTAGTGTGCCCAATCCAGTGTTGCACTGCAGTACTGCTACTAGAAATGATTGCTGTTTTGAGAATTGAAAATGCCAGGTAATATTATCTGAATTTTGTCATAAGACCATACACTTATTATTGTCCTCATACAATTTCCTATACCAGCAGTTCAAAACATTTGTAGTAGATTAAGTAGTGTCCAGTAGCACAATATACAGATTATAGAAATATATATCAGCCTGTCAGCTTTCCTGGGGGCAATGGCACTAAAACAGTCAGCCTAAAGAATAGTCTGAAATACTGTATCTTGTGGCCAACATGTTTTTTTAAAGAATCATTTTGTGCATGAGAATAATTTTCAGAAGATTGAGAATTGCTCACCTGTCATTTTTGTGGCAATCAAAAAGTCACATTTAATTGGCACCCGTTCTTTCAAACTGGTTACTAGCCGCTGGAATTTCTTTGAACCTGGACTCATCGACTTGTCTGTCAAGTCAACATTCACAACTGTCGGGAAATAAATATATAAAAGTCAAGAGATATGAAAGAAGACAGATAGCACCTAATGTGACATTCCTAAGACCTTGCAAAATAGCTGCAATTAGCACGTTATATTCTAGACTGTGTAAAGTGCATTGATATGAAACAGATACAAGACTCACCATATCTCTGCACCTTCCTGTGGGTGTACTGTGATGGTTTACCCTCCAATCCCAGGAGTTCGTAGGTATCCTTATCGACAGACATGACCAGATGCCCTTCGACACAAAGAAAGCTGGCATTAGGTTGTGAAATTTTGTGTGCATACACTTTAAGACAAATTTCACAAAGATTTCGATAATATGGTAGCTCTTTTTTGCCTGCACATAACGCTGTTCTAATTGTACACTACTGGTCAAAAGCGTTGGAGCACCTTAAATGTTTCCAGTTATTTATTGCGATCAAGTTGTAGACATCCACTGCATAGCTTGAATTGGTACAAGGTAAGTGCTGAACCATTTCTCTAATCCATGTTTTTATAGACATTTCTTTGCTCTATCCGAGAATGCCTGGAAACATTGGACTGCTCAGTGTCTGCTCATTTCCAACTGTAGGTTTATGACGTGTTACAGTGTCATCTCAGCTACAAATTCAAGTTAAAGTTGCTGCATGAATTACTACCCATACAAATGAACCTGCTGGGACCCGTTATTATGAATTCACGATTGATTGTCTCAGCCATGTTTCAGTGAGTGGGTGGTATATTCTGGGCAGCATCTCACCCAGGGAGTAAATCAGTGTGGAACTGCAACTGGCTACTATTAATGGCAAATGGCCATAGCTCTTAATATTAAGAGAGCAATGACACTGACTAATCTAAAACTAAAATTGAAATAGAATAAGCAAAATTGACAGTAAAAAAAGCATGGTAGGTGGAAAGTGGGGTGTTCTGAGACTTTGAACCAGTAGTATGGATGGGAGATAACACTACCTGGACCCCCTCAGAAACCCTGTGTGATTCACACCATTTCATCATCATGTCATAATAATGTGCAGTGTATCCGGAAAGTATTCACAGTGCTTCACTTTTTCCGCATTTTATTACGTTACAGCCTTATTCCAAATTGTATTCAATTAATCTCTGTCCTCAAAATGTAACATACATACCCCATTATGACCATGTGAAAAAGGAGTTCTTGAGAGTTTTTGAAAATGTATTAAAATTAAAAAACAAAGAAATCATATTTACATAAGTATTCACAGCCTTTGCTTAATACTTTGTAGAACCACCTTTGGCAGCAACTACATTCATTTTTTCATTTCGAAATGAAAAGGGATTAAAAGGGAGGTCATCGGTGTGTGTTTCAACCTTTCTTTACATTGAAATTTTACATTTTGAGTCTGCACCTGGCTAAAATAGATGAGTGTGAGTTTTGAATGAATTCCTATGGAGAGTATCATGATCTGCTTCTGTAGTCCACATTTTGAGGACAGAGATTAATTTAATACAATTTGGAATAAGGCTGTAACGTAATAAAATGAGGAAAAAGTGAAGCGCTGTGAATACTTTCCGGATGCACTGTAGTGTGATCTTGTTGGCCAACTAAGTCAAATGACACTGTGGGCCAGAACACTAGGGCCCAGGCCTTGTGTTTGACACCAATGTGTTAGGGGGATAACACTGAGCATGCTTTAAATATGGTAGTGTCATATAGAAAAACCTTACCACTTGGCAGGAACGCTATTGTGTTATCCTCATCAATTCTGGTACCATAAGACAGTGCATAGAAATGGCCTGGTACAAAAAAAGAAAATTCACACAGATGTCAAAACAGACAGAGATAACTACATCAAATAATATCAGTCTGTTTAAATGCACTGCTCCAAAAACAAAAGGGAACACCAAAACAATGCAATGCTACTCCAAGGAAATCATACCTCTGTGATATCAGCCCGTCCTATTAGGAAGCAGCACTAATAGGAATCCATTTTGCCTGCTATTGTTTAACTTTAACAATGAGTAGAAATTAGAGGTAATGACCAAAATATGCCCCAAAATAGTTATTCGACAGGTGGCGTCACAGACCCTTTTTTTCAACCTTTCTGGCTGATTTTGTACCCTTTTAGGTACCACAAGGCAGTGTTTTTCATCCTCTGAATTTGCTCAGGTAGTGCCACACATCCAAGATGGCACATCAATGTGCACTGTGGCAAGGAGGTTTGCTGTGTCCCCCAGTGCAGTGTCCAGAACATGGAGATGCCAGGGTAAATGCCAGTGCACCAGGGGACATAAACAAGGCCATATTTTTGTTTTCATGAATCCACCGTCTCCTTCCTTGGGCCATGTGGCACAGGAAGAGCCCTGCAAAATCAGCTTTGTATGCCACTAATGTGCATATGGATGCTCAAATGGTCAGAAGCAGAGTTCATGAGGAGGTTATGACAGATGGTTTTAAGGTGAAGTCCTGGTATCCACACATGGGGCATATACTTACAGGACTTCAGGGAGTGATTTGCATTTAACGAACATCAAAAAATTGCATATTCCCCATTGGCACCCTACTCCTCACAAATGATGTTGCAGGGAGCATAACATTCTCCATGGCAGCTTCAGACTTTGTCACGTCTGTCACATGTGTTTAGTGTGAACCTGCTCTCATCTGTGAAGAGTACAGGGTACCAAAGGTGAATGTGCCAGTCTGGATGTCTGCTAGGCCCAACTTGTGGGCAACGCCACACTTGTCTACACTGTGCTGAAAGCGAACTTTCTTGCCAAAGCTTGCCATCTTGCAACATGGCATAGGGTCAAGGCATCTTGAATGATTGGCACTAACTGAGCAAATGCGGTGTGTACCACCTCGAGGTACCAACAGGAGTCCAAGTGTGACTGTCAAAATGCTACCCAACAAATCAGCCAGGAGGGATAAAAAAAGAGAAATGGTCTGTGACACCAACTGACGAATAACTATTTTGGAGCATATTTTTGTTATTACCTCTAATTTCTACCCACTGCTGGTTACATTTGCAGTTTGCAAGATGGATTAAACCTGAATCCATTCCTAACTTGCTAACTGGACAGGCATCACAGGTAGGCTTCAGCAGTATGCTTGGCTTGCGGGTTGCATAACTTGCATTGCATAGTTTTTTTTATTCCCTTTATTTTGGAGCAGTGTAGCCGACGTTAAGATACAGTATTACCTTTCGTCACGACTTTCTGAAGAATGTCTTTCTCGAGAAGTTTATATGCTGGCAGGTCGCGAACACAATAGTAGGAGCTGAAAGAGTCTATTACTGTTCTGGTGGATGCTGGCAAGGATGCACACTCGGGTATGACAACAGATACCTGCGAGGGTGAAAAAACATCAACATTGAACTTGCAACAGCTACCCAGTTCTTTTACGTCCTCTTGTTTCCAATGCTTCAACATTACATTTGATCAAACTGCTATATAACGAGGCAAATTGTTCGTGCTGATGGCATACCTTGTAGTTGAAGAAGTGTTTCGACACGTGGGTATCATAACGAGCCCTCTCGTCTCTAAAATTAGACTTCTCACATACAAGCAGGTTCCGAGCGCACTTTTCTAGTTCGGGTGACATGCTTGCGATCTATGCTTTCTTAGTCTCTTAAGGGTTTAAAACATGCTTAATGGTCAACCAAGAAAATAGCTTGCGAGTTCCACAGACTTGACGTTATGACTGCAACATCATCCCACTTTCTTCCGTTTATTTTCAAAGACCCTCCCACACAATACATGCTAACCAATGGCAAGTTCAGACTCAGTTTCTCGACCCTTGCGTCACGTCCGTGGTAAACATAAACACAGTGGCCAGACAGGAGCCAGACACAACACACTCCGGTTGTCTTTATTTTTCCACTATCTGCATGCTTTGTAAATCCTGAAAATTTTGAATAAAAAACGACACATTTGATTTCTAAGTGCCACGTTTCTGTAGGGCCTTATATAGGTAAATGTAGGCCTATACATCCTAGAATTTCATGGTAGCCTACCAGCATTTCTCACCAAATTTTGAATGGGGCAACAAGGAATGTAGATGGAGAAACTTAAACTAGTAGGCCTACAGCAAAAAAGACCTCCTCAGAAGATATTTATTTATTAATAAACAGAGCATGTTGTCAACCCCTTCATTTAGCTCATTACTCTATCACTTTATTGTTATTTCTACTGGTTGATCACTGGTCCACCACTCACTCACCAATGTTAAATGCTCAGTTATTATTTATTACTTCATCACTTTACTGTTATTGGTCCATCACTGTGACTTGTCCTGTCTTGCACTTTGACGTCAATCTGTAAATGCCAGTCCTGTGTATATCTATGAGTGCATTACAATATGCGACCTTGCCTCCTCCACTTGTGCTTGTCTCCTCGTCCCGCCTCCTGGCCCCTCCTCCGTGGAGAAAGTTTCCCAGCTGTCAGCCTAGCCACAACAGCTTTTGAGGGACTGTTTTTCATTCACCATCCCAATTGCTAATGAGAAAAAGACTCTACAATTGAGCTTTTGCAAGATATTGAAATATAATGCTGTTGTCAGTGATGTCATCATGACACATTACATCCTGGTACGAGGAGACAAGGTCGCATATTGTAACACACACAGAGTCCTTTCAAGGTATAGAGAGAAGTGTAATTTCAATTTCCTTGTATGACCTGTGCATATGAAGAAACGGACAATAAAAGCTAGTAGCCCAGCCTAAGTGCAACATAGTCTGCTCATGCTTAGGTGGCGGCCTATCTGTTTTTTGGATGCGTGTCTTTGTATTAGGCCTATATTATATTTTTTGTTATAGACCGAACAAAGCACATATGGAAAAAACATTTATCACAGGATCCTTGCTTCCTGGCTTGCTGATGGGTGGGGGACTATGAGTGATTGGAGAGTGGGCAGAGAGTTCAGCATCCTGACCTGACTGCTTAGTGGATGAAGCTGTTAGGAAGCCTGGTGGTATGGGAGCAGAGGGTTCTGTATCTCTTCCCAGTGGACAGGAGGTGAACAGTTTGTTTGCAGGTTGGTGTGTGTCCTTGACAATCATCAGTGCTTTGAGGGCTTTGCGGGTGAGGCGGATGGTGTATAGGCCTACGTCCTTTAGGGAGGGGAGTGGTGTTCCAATGATCCTCTTCTTCTTGTAGTCCGCGTTGCTTCCGCCCCATACATGCATGGATGCATTCCAATATGCACACTCCCGTCCTCCACTTGTGCTTGTGGCCTCGCCCCGCCTCCTGGCCCCTTCTCCGGGGAGAAAACAAAACAGTTTCCCTGCTGTCAGCCTAGACCAGGGACCATGTTGGAAATCAGGGACCATGTTGGAAATAAGTGTTTACGCTTTTACATGTTATCCCTTGGATACCTTTTTGTCTTCCTATATCCATAAATAAACCAAACCAAACAAAAAAACTAGATGCAACAACTTTTGGTGGACTGTTTTTCATTCACCATTCCAATTGCAAATGAGAAAATGACATTAGAATTGTGATTTTGCAAGATTTTGAATTATTTTTCTGGTGTCAGTCACATCATCATGAGGTCACAAGCAGGCAAGTGAGCAAGGGAGGACAGAAGTCTGCAGATTGGAATCCAACATATGATGCAACTGGACAGGATGCTCTCGATGGTTTCTCTGAAGGATGTGGTGGTGGTGATGGGAGGTGTAGCACTTACCCCAATATAACACCAATGATCTTCTGATCCGCTGATGACCATTTTAGCAAGGCCCACAAAGGGCCCTCATGTCAATACAATACATTCAGTGTAGAGTTGATCCCATTCTGCCCCTTCCTCACTCCCTACATATGACATTTGAACATATTCAAATTAAAATGAAAAAAAAAATCCCTCATTTTAAATATCCTATACAATACAATACAATACAATATCTTTTATTTGTCATTGTGACAAGCACAACGAAATTGTGCATTCCTTGTTGAAGCAAAAATAAATAAAAAATAAGAATAAAAATAAAATTAAAAAATGGAATAAAAAGAATGGTATGTATATAAAAACTATGCTTTTGATGCAAAATTCAGTTCTGTGACGGCTGCTGCATAGAAACTGTTTTTCAGTCTGTTTGTCCTTGTCTATGCAGAGAGGGAAGTAAAAGGATAGCACGCTTAAGATTTTATTTTTCTTATTTATTCGCCAACAAACGTTTCGGGTTCAGAGTGCTATTTCAAGTTGGTCAGAATACACAGTATACCAGTCTTTACAACCACAACTTGATCTAACATCTCATCAATAGGGGGCACTAGTTCCTTTAAAAAGATGTGCTTGTTGCTGCCGGTTTCAGTACTTGTCTTTCTTGACTGCTTTGAGATGCTTTTGCAAACATGCCGTTCCACATCCCTCCACGCCCTTGAATAAAAACATACCAGGTGGGAATTGTAAGGCACTGATGCCTTAGGCTAGGGCTCCACAGCATGTGTAGACTGTTTCTTTACGTTATATAGCCCCAATAAAGTTGAAATTGTGACAGTACATCTTATCAATTAATTATTATTAACAAATTATTAGTGATTTTGCTACACTTTGCAACAGTACACATGGTCATCCCCTTGTGAACAAGTGGTGCGTGCATCACATCTCTTTACAATGTACAGTAGATACGATAAGCATGTATAATATGGTTGTGTATATTGCCCCAGCCTAGGGCCACCTCAAATCCAATAGGCCTACCTGAGCATGACGAGCTGTGCCATAACCTGGTTGACACTAACACCAGCTTGTGGTTACAGTGCGTGCATGTGTTTCACTTCTGTACTAGTTTCTATTCTACCCTTTTTCAATGTGATGTAAATATCCCAGTTTTTCTATACCTTTATGTAAATAGCTCACTGTGTTGTACAGTAGCCCTTTAATGTCTGCGGTGAGTGTTTTCAATTGCATTGTGAATGTGTATGTACATCTGAATATTTATCAATAAAAGGAATTATATTTAAGTTAAACTGGAACTCTATACACATCATTCCTCAGCTTGCAGGCACATCACAGTAGGAAAAATATCAATTGAAGAGAGAAGCTGGAGCACACTGCGACTGAAAGTTTCATCAATTTATTCGATTCAGTCAGGTGTTTGCCCCTAATACATTTAAAACTGCAGTGTGATCCAGCTTCCCTCTTCAATTGGCATTATATTGTGAATGGAATAAAAAGTAAGGCCATGCAAGCCATCAAGGTCAATACAGATAATTTTTGTGAATACATTTAAATGTTGGAGCCTCCTGGTCTACAGAAAGGACGTGACAGAGCTCATGTTGAAAGCCTTTGACGCAGGGAATTCAAGGGTCAACACGCACTCACATTCAGTGTTTGTTCTGTAGATGACGTAATATTGAATAGCCTAGGCCTACATGCAAATATTGAATACAATATTGAATACACGGCATAATAAATTGACTATTTCATAAAAATCTTCAATTGAAGGCAAACACAATTCGATTTGTTAGTAGACCCCACAAATAGTCATGCTTGATTAACAAAATTATTTAGGCCTAGGTTTAGGCCTAGTGTTGGTTATTATTTTGTAATTTCTTTTCATATTCATGTGAGCACCAGTTAAACCATTATAATCAATAGTAGCCTAATGATTTAGTATCTTAAGCTGCAACAAATGCAATCCAAGTTTTTCTGACTTCAAGTTGCCATCTGAAATGGTTGTCAATATTATTGTTTATTCTTCCATGCGTAGAAGTGACGCAACGGTGAAGCTGACGTGATCCTTCACACGCGCAGCCTGTGTACATAATAACTACAGTTAAAAGACCCTGTGTTTTGGGGACTTCGCCTCCATCCATCAATCATGGAAACTGGTTCGCCGAACTCGATCGGTTCTGCTGAACTGGCCGCTGCTTTTCAGGATTTCTCAACTTCAACGTCACTGCGAAATCAGGGAAAGACTTCATCAGAACCAAACGAAAATGATGACATGTGCCCGATGGAATCACCGAAAAGTAGCAGGGACCGACGCAGAACCAAGTCTTTGCCTGTATCTTCAGAACAGGCAAGCCTTCTCGCAAGATGCGCGAAGAGAGTACAGTTTGCAGACACTCTTGGACTAGACTTGGCGAACGTAAAGCACTTCAATGTGACCGAGGATCCACATGTTCCGTCCCAAGTCTTCAGCAGACTGAGAAGTTACCCACCAGATGAGCCGCAAGACAGTGTTGATCTGTGCGACGCATTTTCGTCGTCTTTGAAACTGTATCGCTTGAGCCCACGTTTTACCATGCCCATTGAATCGGACAACTTCTTTGCACGCCTTTGGCAAAGCCGGGTCGCTTTGGAGAAAGTGACCATCACCCATTTTGACGTTAAAGGTGTTATTCGGGTGACAGATACCAATTCAACGAGGAAAGAAGTCGGGGTGAGGCATACTTTTAATAACTGGTTGACGTGCATGGACACCAAAGCTGTCCACGAATCTGGCGAAACGCACGAAGGAGAGCTTTGGAATCAGTTTGAGTTCACCCTCCACATACCTCCATATATGAACCCAGACTTTTCTGTGCAGTTCGCTGTGTACTGTCTCACCGACGATGGTGACTACTGGGACAACAACGAGGGCCGAAACTACGTCCTCAGATGGGATCAGACTTAATATTTCACAATGTGGTAAAGTTTTTGAAACATGCCATATGTGGAGAGCAAATGTTATGTTGGCTACTTTGGGTAGCCTAATTTCTGTATTGACCTGACTCTAATGCTTGAATTTGGAGGCTGATAAAATACTTACAAGAAGAAACTTTCAGAACTATTTAATACTACATCTTTAATACACACTTATGGCAGAACATCATCTGGACATGAACAAAATATAATTATAATACACTGAAATGTACAATTTGCTGTGCAATCTCCAGCGTATGTACGTGGCAAAAGCCTATAGGCTACATTGAACCTTAGCTGCGGCTGGTCCCAATTAATGTCATTAGCTTAGATGTCAAACATTCCTGTTGCTTAGTCCTTCCACCACAGTCTTCTGGGTTGTATAGTACTGTCCAATGGCCACCTGAAAGCACAAGAGCACATGTTTGCACTGGACAGGAAAATGTTTGTTTTTCTCATGATGTAGAAGCGGGAGTGACACACATCACATATGACCTTTCCCTTGTTTTCGATATGAGTATGACAGATGAAGAGACTATTTCAAGTGTTTTGATAATTTGCTAAATCCAAGAACTGTAAATGAACTAAGTGAATATAACACGTCAAATAATAAGTAAATAAAATGATGGTATTATTGGAATACACACAAGGATAAACACTGGATTGCATTGTGGAGTCAGTGACTCTTGGAGATATGGCCAGGTGTGCCTTTACGGAGTTGTTATCTCACACACTGTCACAGTTTTAACAAAATGCATCACCTACAAATTACTTTGTAAAACTCCAATGTTGAACTCAGACACACACCATTAAAATATAGAAAGATTTTATTTCTTGTATACTCATATTTATACACACACACACACACACACACACACACACACACACACACACACACACACACACACACACACACACACACACACACACACACACACACACACACACACACGTCCATGTGTTTCTGCACTACCAACTGTTTCCACTGGATGGACTCAAAGTCAAAAAAGGTCGTTTTGTTGAAGGACTACGGATGCCATTGGCCACGTTTACATGACTCTTTTAATTCAGAATTAATCATTCAGAACGAAATAATTCCGGCGAGTTTACATTGAATAATTGTGTTTAAAAACTTTTACAGGACGTTTTTGAAGCGAAATTAAGCTTTATTCAGAATTAAACAAGGCCACTGTCTATGTTTGCATGTTGGAACCCCAACTTCCGCAAAACTACAAAACCAAACCACATTTCATGTGAAGCTGCATAACATTCAAATTATATCGGGCCATATAAAACGACCTCAAGGGTCGTAAATGGCCCTCGATACACAGGCTTCCCACCCTTGCTATACTGTGTACAGCATAGTCGAATGCATAGAAAACCAATGCAATGACATAAAACTAAGCATGTGTAATCAGCTTTAAGCCACACAGCTTTGTCATTGACTAGCCTATTAATGTGCAGCACAGAATAAAACAGGGATATAACACACATTGTTCATCGAATAAGGTCTAGTCTAATTAGAGGATGGAGGAAGCAGTGCATGGGAACAGCTAGCGCTGTATAGAGAGTAAGTGCCATTAATCTTGTGTGTGTGAAAGGGGGAGTCATTACAACTGGTAACCTTAGAAACCAGATACTAGATCTAGGGAATACGCAGTACCTAAGCAAGACTGTGCTAACCTGAAAAATGCACCAAAGAATGCTGGAGGAGTCTAGAGCGTGTCTGTAAAACGGCAGCATGATAATAGGTCTAGTCACACAGCAGACTGCTTTACTACAGAGTTGCCAGCCAAAAAGGGCTTCACTGGTGTGAGTAGTGTCCGAACACAGATGGTGGGGCTGCCACTGGACTTCAGATCAGTGTGTGTTTTTTTTTCTCATTACAATAACATCACGGCAAAATAAAGCCAAACATTAACTTATTCCAAAAAAGGGAATCACAGCACATCAAAGAACGAAAAGAAAACTCCCACAAACCACTTAAAGCATTTTGTCAGTGCACTACACTGAAAACATCCTTGTGGGAAAAAAAGTTCTCTGTGTGTTCTGTGCCCACCGTTAGCTGTTCAATCACATACTCCTCTTATGCAGTCCCGTCTCTGATCTAGGAGCGAGCAACCCAGGGCCATTCTATATTCACTCTCACCCTGGTATTGATAGGTATGTTTGCAGCTTACATGTAATATCTTGCATTGACATTGTCAACATCTTTGGTGACATTTTTGACCAAAGATATACAAAGTACTAAGTTCCCACATCTGATACTACACTTCCATTCAAAAGGTGTGTTTTCCAGATCACATACTTTCAGATTATTACGTTGAAACAAGCAGTGTTTAAAAGTTTTTAGATATCTAAGTGATGGAAAACACTGCACTGTGGAAAATAACACTGCATGGTGGCGAAGATGCTACTGATTTAATAGATTGACAAGAACCCCATATTTCAACATAGAATTTTACGTACATTTAGAAAGTAGGCCTAGCCTACGTCTGCTTTCTGAATATAGCTCAACTATGAAAGTGAGATGATGGAACAAGCAATCACCATATGCTTGCAAAGAAACAACCAAAAAGCAAGTACCGGAACAAGGTTCCCCAACCATACATAAAACCGACAGTATTAATAGCAAAATAACAACTAATAAAAAAAAACAATGCCTTACCTGCCGCTTGATGACAGCAAGACTCTCCCTGGCCTGGTTTAACAGCACATCCAAGGCTTTGGGGTTGTCCACAGCAATGTTCTCTCTAAAGCCATCCTTCACTCTACGTAGTGCATATGTCCTGAATGTTAAAAGGGTGGTTTCATTAAGTAGGCTACTAGGAAAATTAATAATGTACATCCATTTACAAGGATTTTTCATTTGCCACATGCAAACAGATACTACAAAAAGTGTTGTAACATGCAGTGAAATATGAGAAAGCTGCGAAATTGAAGAACAATGTAGGCTAAGGTTGATATGCCACTTACTGGTAATTTAAGTAAGCAGAGTTTTGGATACCCATTTCAGTTTCTGTCTATTGGGTACAACAATTAAAACATAAATGTTTCCATTTCATGCATTACCAGAGTTAGCCTCATGGATGGATGGAGGGATGGATGGAGGATAGGCAAGGTAAAGTCAGAACGTCTGAACAGTGTTTTTATGTATTGTTAAAATGATGGTGCACACACGTGCATCAACATCTCAGATCTTCGTTATAAAACGAATAACAGCTAGTGATGTAAGAGAGCTCGCACCAGTTTACGCAAACTATTTACTATGTTTCAATCAGTTTCAAAGAAGCCCCGTTTTCGGGGTTCCGTCTGCTTTGTGTTTAACAGCGATGTAAGTCAACGTATTTACAGCAGAATGAATATCAACAATTTTACATTAGAGCTACTGCGCACCTCTCACGGGCTTTCAACGACTTAGCTTGGCTAGCCCGGCTGGCTAACTACATAGCAGGTTAATGAAGCAGACACCGTTGTTTTTCGTCATGAATTACGGGAACAGAATGCATTTTGTAAGCATGTAACAACGTTAATTGTTGACACCTTACCTGTAATTGTAAGAGGGGAATTTTGTACTCTCCCTTAGCAGCATCCTGTAGAGGGAGAGAACTTGTGCCCTACTGGAGGATGCCATGTTTACAATAGTATGAAGGACCCCGAATGGAATATAGGAAGTCAACATATTGCCTGTATGAGTTTAGATGCAGCAACTTCTGCCAGTGTGACAACAACCCACATAATCGTGTATCATACACATAGAAGGGACACGTTCGTTTTAGAGTAAAAATCCTTGTGCAGTTGTTTTTTTCTTTTTTTGATAGTCCTTGTTCATTCCGACTTGGTAATGATGATGCTTTCACAGGTAAACTTATTAACTTAACCATTCAGAATAGGCTACATCGTGCTGTTAAATCCAAATTGCAGGTTAAATTGTTGTCTGTAACAATAATTATTTTTTTTTAAATGTTCAAAAAAATGTTTGACAACATGCCTGTGCTACCATTTCTTTTTGTAGTTGGCTATATGCGGCATATCTGAGTGGTTTTCTGTGTAAATATCAAATGACACTTGCTCTTTTTGGCCAACAAGAACTAGACCAGTTCCTTTCTGCAGTCATCTGATGGCTACTTTTGTAACACCTGAAGTTGCGTCGCTCACGTTACTCGTGATACATTGTAGCAAAGTCAAGCATCTTTTACACATCCTTTTTCCTGACGCCAGGGGGGAGTATTTTGCAGGTGCTCTGTCCACACAGGTTCCTTACTTAGCCAGACTGAGTTGAGTTTTTTATGTTATGGAAAAACAAAATAATTGCTTTTCACTGTGGACAGTGAATAAAGACAGTGAATAAAAAATATTACTTGCCGCCTGTTGATATTTGCCATTGTACAAAGAAAGACTAATAGTGCTAGCAAAAGAAAGATAGGCCCTACTTACAAAAAAACATGCTGGCTCTGGACAAATAGCCTAAATTTCCACTGATTTGGCATAGACCTATAGGCTAGGCTATATGTGAGTGGTTTTGTTATTCTGATTCTATTCGTTATTTATAGACAACCTGTAGTTTGCAGTTTTTATGGACATAGGACAATATGTCCACATTGACTTTTTGATTGAACTGCATCACTTTCTCAACCAGCATGTTCACCTCATGCATAGGCCTATTCATCATTATCCACAGACTTTCCATTTTTTTCAGCACACAATATTAATTAGTTACTAATTTAAAGCATGCTGGTAATTAGGGTGAGTTTTCCTCCAAGGGATATTAACTCTGTCTGACAACCAAAACTGCAGGTAGTGTCTCAGGTTAGGCACTAATGACTTCAATTATGCAATGCAAGCTAGGGTACTTCGTAATAGGTGTAGAGCAATATGATGCAATCGGGGGATTAACTAAAAACGAGAGAGAGAGAGAGAGAGAGAGAGAGAGAGAGAGAGAGAGAGAGAGAGAGAGAGAGAGAGAGAGAAGGGAGGGTGGGTGTGTGAGAGACAGGCAGTGTGCGGAAGAGTACATTAAAACCTTTGCTTCTCAATAAGGGGCGTTTTGTGCTGTACTGCTTTTGACCCAGATCTGAGAGGAGGTGACAGCAGGACTCCCTTGGGTGTTCCCCATGCAGCTAGCATTCTACCAAAACACATGGGACCTACGTAGTGTTAATAACCCTGCGGAATCGTACTTTTGTACCCAGGGGCACAGACGATGGAGGTGGGGGTGAATAGCATGGCAAAGCACAGTCCGACTGTTCTCTCTGCTGTGGTGTGTTTTAAAGGAAACTTTGGTTGCTCAGGTTCTGGGGTTTCCCTCATCTTTACTATGTTCATGTTGGATGATTTGGCACATGTAGAGAATGGGCTATAAATGAAGAATGGAAGCATGTGCTATACAGGGCTTGACATTAACTTCTTCACCCACCGGCCACTGTGGCTAGTGGTTTTCCCGAGTCACTAGCCATTCAGATATTCCACTAGCCACAGATTTTATATTGCTTTTTCTTCTTTATCATGATGATGTACGTCTAACTTCAGAAGATGTGGTGCCAGCAAGATGATTTCTACAAGGAAGCAAATAGAAATCAAGCTCAGCTTTTCTTGAACTCAAATATAAACAATTAATACACAAGGGGCAAACAACAGAAGAAGTGTATGTCATACCAAGGAACAAGCTGCCAGCCAAATTGGCTAGTAACACTGAAAGTATTACTAGCCAAAGCCAAATTTTACCAGCATTTGGCTTGTTGGCAGGTGCCAGTGTCAAGCCCTAGTGCTATAAATGAATTTGACGAACTAGATGAACTAGACAGTGCAAACCTCCGCCTAGGCCATGGGGTCACTGACGCCATAACATCTACACACTGTGGAATATGCCTATGATATAATATTCCTGCTTTAAAACTGTAGCAAGACAGTTAAGCAGAGAAGGATATACAGGATATACGTACAGAAGGATATACGTACAGCCAAACTATTTCCAGAGGGGAGATTGCAGGGAGAATTGAGCATGCATTTTGGTAGAAAATTTTGCCGACTTCACTTGGTGGGGTTATGCAGTAAGTCATTGTTTTGGTGGTGGGACAACTGTCGACTAATGGTTATGGAGTTGGACTTGGGATCGGAAGGTTGATGGTTCAAAATCTGCACCAGTTATGACATCATGTGGAACTCAAAATATTGATTCTGATGCCTCCACAGCCACATTGAATTAGGCTACTGTATTTTGACCTCAGTTCGTGTACTTTGCAGTGCATTAGAACATAGCACCCATGCATTAAAAACTTATCAAGCAAACATGGATACAAATGGGCAGGCAGACAGACACACAGCCTTGGAGTTACTGACTTCCATAGATTGTGTGGTCTCCCACACCCAATCTTGTCTGAAGTGTCCTTGAGCAATGAAGGCACCTAACCCCAGATTGCTCCACGGACTGTAACCAATATCCTGTACAATAACTGTAAATTGCATTATGTATTAAGTATTGCATAGTATGATGTCCCCATTGCATATTATTTGTGAGTGAAAAAAAATTGGCTGTAGAATAGCAATGTTTCAGACACCCATACTGTTGCATTCCCATGTTGTTGCCGTGTACAATGAGACTGCATGTGTAGTGCAGGGCATTGGAAATGGAAATGCTGAAGTCAAAGATTATGGACTTAAGTAGCAGCCTAATTATCGTCGACTTTCAAATCTCTTCGAGACTTGGTCTGACCTAGAGCATCACAATTAACGTTTCCCAAACGGCATTGTTGTCCGGCCTCCCTTGGTTTGCTACTGGTTGATTTGTTCCTGACAAAGTGGGTGGGGTTCCCGATTTTTCAAGAGATCAGAAACAATATTTACATTGCTCTTGGCTTAGAAGCAATGCGGACGGTGTTGGGTCACTAGGAGGGCGTGGCCTGGCTAATGATTATGGATCAAGATTATGGACTGTCAGAATGAGGAGAAGTGTGATGCAATGGCCTCTATTATTGGTTTAGGAAAGGTTGGATGACACCTTAACTTTCACACAGGCAGGTGACAGGTAGCTGTGAAGAGAGCTTGGCAGCCATGTACACAAACACCATTAGATTAGCAATTAGATCATGGAGGTCAGTGAACAGGACTTTATTTATATGATATAGTGTCACTTCTATAAATGAAAGCAATGGAACACTTCTTTTTTTTTAAACGAATCGCTTTCGAATCGCTAATCGTCTATTGCAGGGGTCAGGAACCTTTTTGGTGGAGAGAGCCATAAATGCCAAATTTTTAAAAAGAAATGTTCATGAGAACCATACCATTTAAAAAAAAACACTGAGTAAAGCATGTATTTCAATTAAGCCCAACAATTTTAGAGTGTACTGTCAAATTATTGCTTTTATTGATAACAGGTAAGTATGGGGTTGCCAACTGTCAACTTCATTATGGTGAGGGTCTGGGAGAATTTTGTATTTCTTAGATGTAATTTCCTGCATTTTAACACTTTTTAACCTCCCTTGTCCCGTTTCAACTCAATATGGAACCCGTACTTTTATTTATAAATACAGGACGATTCCATATTTCAAGGGATGGTTGGCAACCCTAGATAAGTAAGAGCCATATATAGTTCCCAAAAGAGCCACATGTGGCTCTAGAGCCATAGGTTCCTGACCCCTGGTCTATCGGGTGATTACTGCTGTCTTGACAGAGCAGGAGAACGGAATTGGATTCGGAAAGATGACTTTATTTTAAAAATAATAATAATAATAATAAATGTTTTTAAAATTGTTTTTATTATTATTATTATTATTATTATTATTATTATTATTATTGTTTTTATTTTTATTTTTTATTTTTTTTTTAAATCCAAGACAGAATTATTTAGCACTGAATTGTGGTGAATTCTCATGAACAGCAAAATGTAAGGAGCAGTACAAATGAGCTTTCAAATGATCTTTAAGGACTTGTCACAGCCTTGAAGCAGCACCTGTTCATAACGGCAATGTATTTTCTGTTGGTCATTCTCTATCTCAGTCTCTGAGCCTCTATTTTTAGTCTAAAAACCCTTTGCCTCCTGTTTGCTCATGACACTATGCTCTCTCTCTCTCTCTCTCTCTCTCTCTCTCTCTCTCTCTCTCTCTCTCTCTCTCTCTCTCTCTCTCTCTCTCTCTCTCTCTCTCTCTCTCTCTCTCTCTCTCTTACTGGTTGCAGATGCAGGTAGGGGATGGTCTACTCTACACTCTTGTTTGTCATCTTGGCAGTGGGCCCAGTGTTCTTGCCCGGGGACAGACATGCTGGTGGTGGTGCTGGAGGGATGTGAACAGAACAAAACAGAACCACCAACTCAGCCACTTTTGGTCCCTTCACCAACCCCTCCCTCCCTCCCTCCCTCCCCCTGTCTCCACATGCTCCACTGCCTGTTAAGTCCAGGATAAATATTTGTTTTGTCTGGTGCTCCTTAGCAGCCCTTGCTTTCCAGCCGCCTTTTTCCGGCAAAGGACATCAACTGATGTGCATGAATAAAAAGTTAAAAGAAATGGAAAAAATTGTACATTCACACATGGTTTTTGTGCCACAGAATTACAAGTCCTGAATGTAAAGAGGCTATTTTACCAGTTGCATCAGGTAGGGCTCTGACAGTTTTTTCCCCCCACCTAAATAAGAAAATAAATCTCAAGAATGTTGGCCCACCATTGCACAAGCGTGGACTGCATATGAGCAACGCCCTATCTGCTTGAACTGCATATGAGCAATGCCCTATCATCTTGTTTGTACGTCACTTAGCCACAGTCTGTTTTGCTGCTAACAAAACGCGGTAGTTTCACAGGGATGGAAACTGGCCGTCCAAGGCAAAGACAGATTGTGGTATTTTAGGATGCGCAGATTGGCAGCGTGCGTGAGCTCAGGGTCGGCACCACTCCACAATCACACTCCCCACCCCATCCTCATCTCATCCCTTCCCCTCCCCCTCCCTCTCCATCTCCACCTCCCGTCCCTATCCACTCCACCCACGCTCCCTCCCGTGCCCGCCCCCTCTCCTTCCCTTCTTCCTCTCCGGGCTGCCAGGGCCGAGCAGGGGGTAAGTAATGAGCTGTGACCAGGTCCCGCTCCGCTCCCTGACCAGAGAAAACCCTCATGTTTACTTTGTTTAAGACAATGACCAGGGCGAACCGGAGGCCCAGTTGCTTTCTGCTGCTGGGATACCTCTCGGAGGACTCCAGGGACAATACAACATGTCTCGTGCCCATTAAATTGGTGACACTTAAATTTATGTATTTTCTGAAGAACCTTATACACAGCGTGTTCAAAAACCAATGCTATTTCATCCCCACAGCCTGCATCAGCTACACTACGTTTCTGTGGTTTTCCACAACCCCCTATTTGGAGACTATTGTGTTCTTTTTGTCAAAAGTCACTCTGTGGACAAAGCATTTCGCAGCATTTCATGGTCCACCCGTTTCTTTTCTCTATGCCTTGTAAGGAATTTAGTGTCAGAATATCATTGCATCTTTGGCAAGTACCATCAAATAGATTTGATTTGATTTAATTGCGCCTACTATTAAATATGCAACAACTTCTGACGGGAGGTATTTAGTGATTTTTTTTTGTCTGTTTTCAGTATAACCCTGATATCCAATTAAATGAAATGTGGTGGCAAGAGAGTTGAATGCCCATCTATCCTTCCTGACTGACTAACCAGGCTGTGCATCATGCAGTTGTGTTTTATGACGTGGGTCACACTGTGATGAAGAAAAGCTTTTAAAAGGGAATCAAATCCTTCTAAATTTCTCTAAAGGATGCCACTTAAGTAGACTATAGCGAATTGGAATGTTGGGCACTTTTACAGTTTTTAGACCGACATTTAACAATACCTGCCCCATCATCCTGTTTTGGGTCTGATCCATATCTGTTTCTAGCCTACCCTGTCCTTGTCCTCTCTTGCCCCTGGTCTTGCCCTGTCTCTCTCTCTCTTTCTCTATCTGTCTGACTGTACTGATAGCTTTGTATTATTTATATGTCAATCCACTTCTTTTATGTCCTCTGGGCTCTCTAAGTGACCACTCTTAAGCGTTCTTACACAGAGCATCGGATGTATAATTCATTAGCACAGAGAACCGTGGGCACGAAAAATGCTGGAGGAAGAGGTTTTAGAAAAGGATGGAAACAGTCCTGAAATGGAAGACTTGAATCTTTAGATAGCCTACTTTATGGGACCATCCAGGCCTAAGACACCCCCCCCCCTCCCCTATGTGTGTCTAATAGTTTACAGCTGTTTCCCACATTGATATATTGTGGCTATTTCCAGAGTGCACAAAAAAAACATAAAGCTTTTTTTTCAAAGATGACAAATATGACTTTCAGAAATGTCACAATATGTAGATACCAATAGGTAAATCAATATTTTGCTTGTAAAAATGGCGAGGACTTTAAGATTGTGTGAGATTGATGATTTATTTAATCATGTGCTCATTCTTAATTTTCATGTCAAGTTCTTGTCAAATACACCATCAAGCAAACTTGCCTTCCTGCCAGGAAAACCGGTCCACATGATTGCCAGTGGTGCAAAGCGTGCACACTGCACATGCCATCGCTAGCCTGAAATGAAAGGTCAGTGTCACCTCCTATAGCCACAGTCATCGGTATGTTTTTGGCATGTATGAAAGAAGTGATATTTAGCTTCCTGTGAGGCGGCGAGGTGAAGATGCTACTCATCCATCATAGTCTGTGACCCTATCATTGTCTTTAATCCTCATGTCATTCGGCTGCCTTCTCCTCCCTCCCTTAGCTCCACACAGCAGAGAATATCTCATTTTCCCTCAGTGCACTGTTTTTGCTGTTAACTACACTGTATGGGTTATGGCTGATTTGGAGGAAGAAACACAATATTGTTTCACATCATAATGCAGACTTCAACCCATGCTTTATGGTATATTATATTATATGATGTTAAATTTCATTATATTTCATTATATTATATTATATTATATTATATTATATTATATTATATTATATTATATTATATTATATTATAAACAAGGTAATGTAACAATATAGGACCGTATAACCAAGTGCCCGTTTTGAAAAGGCTTCTTCTGTTGTTGTAGTGTGTGGTTCTGTTCTGGTGATGTGATATCTCCTCTCTCTCTCTCCTTGTGAGGGAGTGCCTCATGTTCCATGGGGGTTCCTCCCAAACAGATGGCAGGTGCTCAGTGTCTGAGCTGGCCGCCCCACCTCAGACGGAAACATCCGCTGTCCACTGTGACAATGTTTTCAATATTTCAACAGCCTTGCACACTGCAAGGTAGTGAGCTTTTCTCTCTCTCTATTCTTTTGTTATATAAAAATTTTAATTTGTGGGCATGAAGGTCTTACAGTGTTCTCTCGGTGCAGGACATATAAACACACAAGGTTACCCGCTACAACCCACGCACAAAGAGTAGACTATTAAAACAATATTTTTTTTCTACTAGTGTGTTGTAGTGCTTCAATTCACTGCTCTGGTAGACCATAAAAGACGTGAATCACAGATTGGCTTGTAACATAAATAGTGATGCACTGTGACTGAAGACCCGTCAGAAAAAAAGGCAAAGGCATAAAATCACATAAAACTGTCCAAATCCCAGTATTCTACAAGCCTATGGCCATTGGTGTTAAGATTTCTGCAAAACACGACACTGTGAAATATTTTTTTCCCCGTGTGTTTGTCTGTATACCGCTGAACTTGCAAACATGCACATTTGCATACTGGAAACCTTCTTTTTTTCTTTCCAAGTATAACACGTTCTAATTAAAACACGGTTTTATCACATCTGCACAGTGAGAGAGTGTAGCGGAAATCCTTGACTTATTTCAGCATTTTGCCCTACATCTTTACACCTACAGAGGGACAGATGTGCACAGATTGCCAGCAGCAGAAGCTTCACATCACAACGACTGCAGCAAACCAGGCCAAAGACCCTCTCTCTCTCTCTCTCTCTCTCTCTCTCTCTCTCTCTCTCTCTCTCTCTCTCTCTCTCTCTCTCTCTCGTGTGCATGCATGCACAAGAGAGCATGGTGATCTACAGGAGGGAACAGCTGTAATTGCCATGCCATTAATACTCCAATATGGTTCTATCCTTCCCAATTAAGTTGGAGATGTGTTTTTATTAATGACTGCTGGTATTTTATTTATATAGCTAAGGTGGGACTGATGGTGCAGTAGGGACCTGCATAAAACATATTCACTCTTTTTCCCAGGCCATAGCCATGCGTGGGTATTGTACTGTTATGGCTACAATAATTTTTGCTAGAGGATTTTTGACCAAAACACACTGTGTAAACATTATTATACAGCCAAGCCTCTTTTATGTTGTCCCTTGTCACTTATGTGATATAGCCTATAAGTAAGTTGTCAACTTGTGACATGTTGATGAAGACGGGGGATGAGAATGATCATGGAACAAAGGATAGAAATCATTGTGGCGCGCTTGTGCTCTCAGGCGGTCGGTCTATATCACCTCCGGATTAGATGGAAATCTGACTCCAGATGGCTGTATTGATTTTTGCAACATGAAATTATGGGCTTAAGAGTCTTATGCAGAACATGGCAAAAACCCAAAGCGGCACGACATCCCCATGATATGGCCAAGTTACAAAAAGGCCCTGGTATGATTCCCACCGAGCTCCTTACCATATAGCTGTACACTGCGGTAACTGTGCTTACCAGAGCATACTCTGAGCACAGAGTTCATTTCACCAGCCAAGGCACCTCAACAACACCAGTCAGATCTTAAGCGATACCACAAAGAGCTCTGTTGGTGAAATTGAAAGTATTGACTGCTGTAAGTCAACAACGGTGCCTGTGACACTGCCTTGATCCTCATGCTCCCCCTGTCCCTGAGACCGGATTGTAAATTTTACATGAAATAATGCACGCCGTCTCTTCCATCATACATCACTGGAGTAACAGAACGAGAGGTTGTCATGGAAACCGTGTACTTTTCCACACAAGTGAGACACATGGACATTGGTATTAAAATATGCAAAGAAAAACAATGCCATCTTTCAGAATTAACCATAGCTTGAGATATCTCATTCATTTGTGCAACCAACACCCGCTCAAAATCACTTGACTTTTTAATGAAAACAACATGTCTCATGCTCTTAGGGTGACTCTCGGTTACATTTCACACAACAGCTCCTCCTGTCAGTGCAACAGTTAATTTTGTAATTATCTCGTTTTCAGACTGTAGACCACATACGATTTGGCCTTGTATAAACTATGGTATATTAATGCTACATTAATAGCGATGGGATTATGTTGACCTTTATGTTGTTGCTTTAACCCCTTAAGACATGGCATTATAAATTAGCTGTTACCACAATGGCAATGACCAAGTCGTAATGTATTACTAAAGGCCCCGTGCACTGTCATAGTAGTGTAGTACTATATTAGTCAACTTTCATTGTCTATTACAGTGTGCCACAGGAGGTACGGCGTGCATTAAGGGGCTACGAATATGTGACTTCATGGCCAAGTTATACAGACTGAATGGGGTAGTGAGGGCAATACTCAGTGTTCATGGATCTTACATTAAACTGTTATCAGTTCTTATTGGTGTCATTGTCTCCTGGTATACCTATGCTTACCTAAAACAGTAGAGAACCTTGTTTACTGGCACTAAAGTCAAGATCTTTAAACAAACAGCAAAATGTGAAGAGTGCAGGCAAAATGTCGGTCATCCATTCTAAAATGACCACTACAATATGGCATTAAGTCTCACCACAAGTCTAAACATTGTGTTAAAACAGGGGTGGGGAAACCTTTTGCATTCGAGGGGCCACTTCAAATTTTCTTAAGTCCTCCAAGGGCCGAACTATGAGCACAAACCAGGATGTCAGCCAAAAGTGGTGCAACCTTTTAGACAATTTATTCTAAAAGTGATGCTCACATGTATTGTACAAAATCCACTGTCACATACAAATATAGCTCACCGTTATAACTCAATGTTAAGTGGTAAGTGTCTCAACTAATTCATTTTCAGAAATATGTTAACATTTCCTCTTTATATTCATTTTAGCTTAATATGTTCATAATATACTTCCTTGGTCTTAAAACATGTGTTTATTATAGTAATGGCCTTTTTTCAATTTATTCAGGAATTACGCACATATACGTAACTAAATGACATGTTAAGCCTATCAAAAGTGCAAAATGAAAAACATCAAAGCAACACCAATCCAACATCAAGTAATTCACTTAGGACAGTCCCTGGTACCACAGCAATAGACATAAAACATATTACCAATTTCTTTCTATGGCACATTTTGCCATAACTTTCTGTCTAAACACCAGTTGAATATGTGCCATAATTCAGCTATTCGCCCAAGGTGGGTTGGACTTCATATTTCCTGAGTATGACTTTCACCTGTAAATTCCCTGTAACATCTATAGTTTGCTTTCAACTCCATTTGGTCCACATCAAAACTGACAGCAAACAAAAGAAAAAAACACTACATTGTGCAATTCATTTGTAGCAAACTGTATAATCATCATGTATCATGAGATAGTGCTTCGAAAGCAGCCAATCGTTTCATGCATTTGAGGAACTGGCACACTACAGCATACTTGTTTGCGATAATGGCCTGCCACATGCCATATTTCCATAATTACATGTCCTGCTTCATGTGATGTAGTTGGCAATTGGGCTTGGTTGCTTCATGTTGGTCCTTGATTTCGTTTTTTGTGCTTCCTCCTTAGTATAAAAGCCAGATTACAAGCGTGGAAAGAGCTGTTAGAATTGTTGTCACTCCATAAGATGAGCTGTGTCTAAGTGCCCCACTGCCCCCGCCACAGAGTTCAAACAGACTTCCCTCAAAGTTCAAGCTCCTGGACTGATGTTTCAGCTGCTCCCAGACCTCGGATGCGGACTCCGGGCAGTCAGCAAGTGCTGTCGTGGCACAAGAGTGGAAGTCATCCCAATACCTGCAGAGGAAATACAGAGGACATGGATAGCTACATACAGTAGCTGTGCACCAGCAGAATCGGTGTGTGGTTGTGTGTGAATGGATCTAGACAGTGTGGGCAGACTGCGCTTAATCAATGGATTATATCCTCAGTGTTACGTAAAGAAATGCCACGACTTTGACATTGATTACAAATTCATTTAGATACAATTAATAAATATCTGTACTACACGCTAAGCAGGCAAAAACACATCCGCTCTTTCACAGATGCTATGGGTAGTCTCTGCCATGGATTTAGCTATCCACTACCGTGATAGCTAAATCCATATGGCAGAGGAAATATTGTGTCCTAAATCATAGTTAGACTCACATTAGACATACAATTGTGGTTGTTCAACAAAACTGCTTGTGACACTGAATCCATACAAAAAAATTCTGTTCATGGCCGTGTGAGTCTAAATGTGGTATATTTGTCATGGTATTATGAGAGTCTGAGTCCTACAGTGACGCAGACCAAAACGTGCTTGGGCCATCTGCCTCTATCTTGGCAGGGTTGCCAGGTGCCTGTCCCTGGTTGCGACAGCGCCCACTGCCTCTCTTTACGCATACTTTGTCAAACAGAATAAATGTTTAGGTTATGGGAAGATAGGCTAGCAGTAGCCGTATCAGGGCCATACATACGAGCAGAGGGTCTGAAGATTTTCCCTGTCGTTCAGGGCCTGGGGATAGTTGACCATGTTTTCTCCAAGGCTTAGCAGGCAGTCAGAGAAACCCCTGAACACCGCCTCACACGCCCCTGTCGCATCCACTGTATGATGTCTAGAGGCTTGAAAATATAAAAAGAAAAATCATGGTTAGAAAGCTTTCCCGGGTCTGTCACTGTTAGCTTGTGTTTTTTCTAGGTTTGACACATTATAAAACTATGTTGGGGCAATGAGATTTGCTTAGACTGAATTTTGCTTAGACTGACCTTAGAGTCTACTCCAGATGTGGACCATGGCGAGAGTGCATGCCATGGACACACATTTGTCGTGGTCAACTAATTGAGTAGGCCTATATTGAAGACATAAAAAAAATCTGGGGCCTAAATCCAGACATTCCCAATAGGAGGACACACACGCCGGTCGTGCACCACGACTTCAGCGTGGATTGCTCAATTAACTAGACTACTTCATAAACTGTACAATAAACTACACTGACAGAATATCGAACCTCCCGCGTGTGGGTCAAGCAGTGTGAAAGCAGAGTAAAACGGTTTGAACCAATTTACTGAAAAAAGGAGGCAAATGTACAACCCCATGCAGCTTTACAAGTCAAAATGTCTCTCAGCATCCGACCTCGTTATCAGATTCTCCACTACAGCATCCAGGCATGCCATACAAATTACCCTAAAGTTTATCCATAAGTATTCAATAAAGAATGTAGTTTTATTAAATTCCATAATATCCTTCGAAATATTTCCAATCATTTAAAAAAAATGACGATGAACAAAGGCAAGGGAGGTCTATAAAAGCTTTCAAACATTCCTGTCGATCAGTTTGTATGAACTTTTCTGACGGCAGCTAATTAACATCCTTCAATATTTTAATGCACAACTAGACTTTTTAGTAATCGACGATAATTCAAGGATGCGCGTAAAGAGAGATGCAAAACATCTTACCTAATAGTTCCAAAAAGAGAAGTAATGAGATATATCTAGTAGCCAAACTTAATCCCATTGTAGGCTCCAATCAGTTGAACCACTCAAATATGACGTGTTTCTTGAAAACACCAGGAATTATATTACAAGACATGTTCGAGGAGTTCAGGATGCCCAAAGTCTACCTTGCTTTCCGCTTGTCTCCGCAGTCGATAAGGCGAAGTGCAGCGTGAGCGGCAGTACACATCACTAGACAAGGGTGGAGTGGCCAGCGATGATTCAGTGACGTAAATATTTGTCCGTTGCACTGCCTCCTACACCCTCCAACACTGTCTCTCTCACCAAAAGGTCACGAGCCACAGTGGTTAGTGTAGGGATGAGTGCGCCGTGCGGTATTGATTAACGTCTCCGGTTATTAGTCATTTCGCAGGTAGGATAAATGACAGAATTTGGCGGACGGACGACGTTATTCCTAAGTACTCACATGCATGAACTCACATTGTTGGCGAATTGAATATAAGGAGTGTATATTTTGGCATGCCAGCTATGGGGTTGGGAATGGTCCCATGTTACCTGACCCATAGTCTGACCGCAAGTGCACCCGACAGCGAGGTAATTGAGTCCCTTGACATTTGCTACCCCGATTGCATTCAGCATTCGAATACAGGATATGGGGAGGGGGTCCATGACAATCCGAGCAAATCAGCATGGCGTGAGTCCTTTTAGAACACAACAAAAGCACACAATAAAAAGGAGAATATTGCTCTCTATGCCAATCTGTGTGTTCTCTCCATCTCCTGTCACTTTTGCGTCCAGAAGAAACTGAAACCCTCTGTGTGCCCTGCAGTTATGAGTCGATCACATTCTTATAGAACTTAACACACTATATTAAATCGCTCTGTTAATCAGAACAAGTTAAAAGAAAGGGAACTTTGAGACACAATTAGGCAACAAGTTCTTCATCATGACTCACTTCTTGTAGGCTATAGATTGTATTACAGTTGATTGGTGCATTTATTTATTTATTTATTTATTTATTTAAAACCTTTGTGCATTTTTTTTATACAAAGTGACACCTATTTGCTCTGTCCTTGAAGACAAAACTGTCCTCAAACAATAACTGTAAATGCCAGCAGAATAAAGTTAACCACTCAATAAAATGTCCAACTTGAACCAAAATCTTTTTTCCCCAGTCCTACAGCAAGGCAATACTGCATTACTTATGGGAAGAGTACAAGCTATAAAGCTGACAAAGCACCTCATGTTGAACAGAGATGGGCCCATACAAAATAAAAAGCAAATGTGTTCAGGATCATTCACATGAATAAATTGCAGCAACCTCCAGAAAAAAGATGGCCAGTCAGTATGAGCACATGTAAACCTTTTAAAAATGTCCTTGGGAGCACCTGAAAAGATTCTGTAGTCCGAGGAGAATTACTCACAGACCGACTGTGTGTTAAGGACAGTCTGTAACACACCAGAGACATTCAGCAACAGTTGCTCAGACGCTTGTGTTCTGGGGTAATAAAAGAGATGAACAAAAAATGTGGAAATTCACCGACATTATAGTTCAGTTTAAACTACCAGCCCCACACCTACATACACCAATGCTTTTTCATCAATATTTCGTCTTCTCGTCTCATCAATGCTTCGGTTGTTTACAAATCTTGGCTCATACTCCACTGACATAACTATAATTTTTCTTTAATGTACGGTTGAGAAGTATCATGACACAAAATCAGATGTTTGCTTTTGGATGCGCATAACTCAGCCCTGCCCAACAAATTCAGTCGCGCTATTAGGCATGTGCAATAGATTTCTGGTTGGAAACATTCTCCCCACACACCTATGGAAATGCTGGAATAACAAGTGATAATTGGGCTTTATCAGGGCTGCCAAGTCTCACTCATCTGGAGTGACAGTCTTTCAGCCTTAATCTCACACTCTCACTCACACTCTAAAAATAAATCTTACTCTACATGTTTTTTCTTTCTTTTTTTAATTTGTGCAATCATTTCAAATCCTGGCTGGACCACAGTTGGGAATTGGTGATACCAGTATGAAGTATGAGATGTAATATCTAATACATATCTGTTTAAAAATAAAATAATTCAGTCTGTAGTTATTTGTGCACAAGCAACCAGCTAGCAAAACACCCCATTGGACTGGCATTATATTTATCAGTGTATTTAGCAAGTGTTTTCGTCTTGTGTCGATAATGAAGATAGGTAGAGTAGAGTAGCGGTTCCCAAACTGTATTATGACAAGGCCCCCCATATACCAGTAGATTCCAACCAAGGGCCCCTAACATGTGGATCGTGCCACACCCCCCCCCCCCCTTTTACAAGTCTTTTTTAGTCTGTGAATCAGTGCCCCATTGAGATACTGTATATAAAATAATAGTAATGTTCAATGCAATGCAATACATTATGTTGGTCTTGGGAATATTCATAAGCTCATTTTTGCCTTATTTTGGAGTACATTTATTATTCAATTACTAATTTTGCTTTGCTATACTTTTCCTGCCAACCTGCTCCCCTCACGGAACCCGCAGGGGTCCCTGGCCCCCACTTGAAAACCACTGGAGTAGAGTATATCACTGTATATGGAGAGAGTATGAAAACTGGTACCCAAGAAAAAGTAAAAAGCATTTCATTTAGAAGGAGATCTCCCTGAAGGAGATGTCTCAAAACTCATCACAGAGAGCTGTCCCACTACCTGCCTACTGGACCCAGTGCATACCTGCTTCATGACATTGCCGCAACAGTTGTCCAAGCGATTACATCCATCATGAACTCCTCACTGTCCTATCTGGCACTGTCCCCACTGTGCCTTCATACAAGCAAGGGTAACGGCTAAGCATACACTCAACCCTGCACACGTTGAAAACTAACGCCCTGTCTGTCTCACTGGTTCCCATATTCAAAACCCTGGAAAAGGCAGTTACACAACAGGTTACCAACTACCTAAAGCAGAATGGACTACTGGACCCAAAACAATCTGGTTTCAGAAGTGGACACTGAAACCGCTTTACTCTCAGCAACTGAAGCCCTAAGGACTGCAAGAACGGAAGGACTATCCTTGGTCCTCATCCCACTAGACCTATCTCCTGCCTTTGACACAGTCAACCACAAGAAACTCCTGACGATAATCACTACTGTAGGAATCACTGGTGTTGTCCACTCATGGTTCAACTCCTACCTCCTTTCTGGACGCACCTTCTCTGTGTCATGGCAAGGAAAATGGTCTTCAACTCACATCCTCTCCAAGGATCAGAGCTGGGCCCCCTTCTGTTCGCAATGTAAACCTCCTCCCTGGGACATGTCATTCGAAAACATGGGTGCTCCTATCACTGCTAGTCTACCATGATGACACCCAGATGTACCTGTCGCTCCAGCCAGACGACTCCACGGTTTTGGCACACATCTCAGCCTCCCTCATCGACCTGTCACAACATGGATGAAGGAACACCACCTACAGCTGAACCTGTCTAAGACAGAGCTCCAACATCAGTCTCAAAGTTGCCAAAAACCTTGACGTCATGATTGATGACCAGCTGTCATTTTCCAACCACATCAATTCAGTCACCCGAGCCTGCCAATTTGAGATGTTCAACATGCAGAAAATGTGACCCTCTCTAACCCAATATGCTACACAACGACTGGTTCAGGCTACGGTCATGCCCCGCGTTGACTACTGCAACTCCCTCCTAGCAGGTCTACCTGCTTGTGAGTTAAGAGTTGCACTGGCTACTGATCGCTGCACGGATAAAGCCGGAGGAACGGCTCCATCTTATCTGAAGGACATACTAGGCCTTATGCTCCTGGAAGAGACCTACTCTCCCCATACACAAACCGTCTGGCCCTGCCGCCTGCTCGCTATAAGTGATCCCAGTCAAGACTGTTCTCTGTCTTTGTTCCTCAGTGATGAAACAACCTCCCAGAGGCAGCAAGACTAGGCACATCTCTCTCAAACTCTTAAGAAGCAAGTGAACTTTCGTGACTATCTACTATACTAATGCTTGAGCTGCCCCTGTCTCTTGCCAGACTCTATAGCAGGGGTGGGGAACTTATGTCTCGAGGGACGTTTTATCCGGCCCCTGATATAATTTTAATGTTAAGCAGCTTCACATGAAATATTGAATATTTTGTAAAGGAATCTTTTCAATACAATTGGAAAAGGGCTATGGAGGATAGGGGTCTTGAGCGCACATTTTTGTGACATTTCTTATTCTTCACGCAAGGCGTAGAAAGTTGGCCCTAGTCTATCTATCGTAGGCTATGATATTTGAAATATTCATGCAGCGGTCTTGCTTTTCACGTCACACTGTGGTTAATATATACTAGCTAAGAAATGGTTGAAACACCATCCTCTTTGGCTGGGAATTTATGCAACCCATTCACATTTTTTGTTCTTTTCAGACATATTTACTAAGTAATAAACTAATATTTACTGGTCTGAAAAGTGGGTTTTGCAGCCGATGATGTCTATAGGCCTAACTGGTCATTCAAAATGGCATGACATGAAGAAGATCCACCTGGGGGGCTCCTCATTAAATTGTATGTATTGGATGGGCCCCCTTTCAGATGACTTTGTCCTGTGTCCCTGCCTGTATAAAAAAGTGTACATTTCTGAGTTAAATATTTAAATGGATGGTGAGGGTGAATATATAGGCCTATGAAAAAATAACATTTGTGAATGGGCAGCAATTCTTTTGTAAATAAACTACTAAAGAATTTACTATACCTTTAACTAATTACCAGTTTAACCCCCTTAAAACATGATGTTATACATTTGCTGTTATCAGAATGGCAATGACCGAGTCATAGTGCATTACTGTTATGTCATCGTAGCAGAGTAATGCTATGCTAATTAACCTTTCAATGACTATTACAGCGTGCCACTGGTGGTATGGTGTTCAGTATGGGGCTACACTTTACTGTGGTATTAGATTAGTGTTTCTCAACGGGGGCGCTACAGCCCCCAAGGGGTCATTTGGGAGCCCTAGGGGGGACGTTGAGATGGATACAGTTGAGAGGGGGCAGTATACTTATTTGTCATAGGGGGCAGTATACTTATTTGTCATAGGGAGCATTAGTTAATTCTTTTTCATACTAAGGGGGGCGTTGGCAGGCTTATGAAGAAGTCCAAGGGGGCGTTGGGAGGCTTAGGATGAGGTCCAGGGGGCGTTTGTTCTGAAAAGGTTGAGAACCACTGTATTAGATGAAGCAATGCATCATGCTGATAACCTGTCTCTCGCCAGACCCTTGTGGTTTCCACTCAGCTGCAGTAGAACCAATCAGGATCGCAGAATTTTCAGAGATGTGACGTTGTGAGTTTAAACATAGCGGAGAAGGAAAAGTAAATAAAATGTGACAGTTGTTCAAAATTGACAGACAACAATGACCACTCGCATGGACTCACTCATCGCCATTGATTCTGTAATTTCAGCTGTATTTTCGAATCTGTGACACCTAAAATGTCAGAAAAGGGTTTTCCCAATCATGGGCGCATTCTGTGATAAAACGATGCATTTGCAGACATATGCATATGGCGTAGCTCCAGATTTAAGTTTGTGGAGAAATTGCAGAACAAATTAATCTGGTGAGAGTCAGGTTATCATGGTCATTATTCACTCACTCACTCACTCACTCACTCACTCACTCACTCACTCATTCATTCATTCATTCATTCATTCATTCATTCATTCATTCATTCATTCATTCATTCATTCATTCATTCATTCATTCATTCAGTCACTCAGTCACTCAGTCACTCACTCAGTCAATCAGTCACTCAGTCACTCAGTCGTTGAAAATATAAGTATGTCAGTGTAAACAGTGGCATGGTGGTTTCTCTTGGACTGATACACTGTGATACAAATGAATTGCCTTATTCAAACCTTTCTAATGTTGGGCAATGATCTTTGATATGTCAAGATGCAACATGTTCATTCATTCATTCATTCTTTTGAAATGTTAGTAATGATATACATTACTCTCTGTAAATCCTTTATTGTGCGAAGCCCTAATCATATCATCATTGTTTTGGGCACAAATCATGGGCCTGCTTCACCCCTGGTGAGAAGATAAGCATTGTGGTGTCAATGGCTTGCAATCAAGTCCTGCACCTTTTCACACAAAAGATGAGGGGGGGGAGGGGGGGAGGGTGGAGAGAGACAGAATGTGGGCATCAAATGCAGCCCACCATCAATAGTTCAGTGAAACCACCATGGGAGGGCAATGTACTTCACCATTTCTCTTGCTGAACATGGTCCATGTGCTACCTTGATCTCTATGTCTGACTCTGTAATATATGTCTCTTCAGTTTAAGATTTGCAGCTGCTCTGATGAGCAGCAATTGCACTGAACTATACTCTACATGCACACCATATGTATGTACTGAAAGACTTTAAAATAAGTTTTCAAAATAATGCTCATAAAAGTTTGTAGCTTAACTAATGGCGTGGAGGCGGGAGGGAACTGCTGATATGAAGTCACTGCAGAAAGAGTGAATTCCGTAAGCACTGCAGTGTTTATTGTAAACCTTTGACTGGGAGAGATGAGATACAGCATGTAGGCCACAGGCAATTCTTCAGGTTGTAGTGTGTCAAAGGCTGTACAAACACAAGGTCGGGCTTGTACTGTTACATAAGGCCTTCGCAAGGGAGGGCTGCCACCTAGTGGCCAATGAAACTGAAATCCACAACTCAGCATTTCCTCAGCATTCCTACAGACACCCATCCACATATAGGACCAGGAGAGGTGGCCAGTTAATGTACAACTACCACAACTTATTACAGCACATGTCGTTTTATCCAGACCTCTGCCAAGCGATGGCAGGCGCAGTTGCCTTATGTTGTCAAATGAAGGGCACCATTCAAAACTGCAACCGCACACCTCCCTACCCGAGAGAGAGAGAGAGAGAGAGAGAGAGAGAGAGAGAGAGAGAGAGAGAGAGAGAGAGAGAGAGAGAGAGAGAGAGAGAGAGAGAGAGAGAGAGAGAGAGAGAGAGAACAGATGTTTGTCAATAATACTTGCAGGGATAACCACACTATGGCCCCAGTGATATCCTTTAGGAACATTTATTTTGTCAGGTTCGTTTAGAGAGACAGAAGCAAAGTAGGCCTATTGTAGACTTAGCAACAAGTTGTAATGATGTGTCACTCAATTAAACGCTCAATAAGAGACACAACTTTGATGACACCAGTGAAGACACCATTCCATCTGGTTAGATTTGGCAAATAGTCCGGATCCTGTCTCCCTGATCATGGAGAACACTATGCTGCCATGAGTGGTTATACTGCTGCAAGAAAAGGGTTTAAGACCAGCTGTTTCCACACATCAGCTATATGCTTGATAGGCTATATGACGGATTTTTTTTTAAGGACAGTGTCTTATTCAGGGCCAAATCACACTGAGTTCACTTGTCCCTAATATTTTCAAGTGCCACCGTAGTCTTTGTCTTAGAAGAAACAATAATAAACCATAGCCTAGTTGGAGTAGGCCTATGATTTAAAAAAAAAAAAAATGTAGGTGGTGTCCATTTACTTCACTCTGCTGTTTTCAGCCTGGTCTCTGTCTTTATTATTATATGCTAATAATAGGCCTAATAATAATAATCATAATCATAATAATCATAATAATCATAATAATAATAATAATGTTATTATTATTATTATTATTATTATTATTATTATTATTATTATTATTATGGCCTACTAGGCCTACTGTTATTATGAACCCCTCATCACCACATAGCCTAAAATCTTGCCTTCTTGGCCAAATTCATCACATTTTGAGGATAGTAAGGATGGGACCTCCCAAATGATAAGGACCTGCCAAGATCACATTTGTCTTGTAGGGTGGAGGCCATTCTTATTTAGTAGGCCTATAGGCTATAAAAAAAAGAAAGGCCTTGGTCAAGTGGGCTGTCACTGTGGGTGAAACTGCTCGATTTCGTTTAAAAAGAAGCCTAATAAATAGATGTGTCGTTTGATGTACAAGCCTGATAGAAAAAAATGCAGACTATTGTAAAGTTCTTTCAATAAGTTCTATAAAGGTCTGTTAACCGATGCTGGTTTGCAGTACAGTGCACCTGTTGAAAAGAAATATAATTTCTTTCTTTTCAGGGCAGAACTATGAGTGATGTTCTCTGTTGCACTAACGACCAACAGGTGTTCGTCTCATGTGATGGGCTGGAGGCGCCAGAGCGCGAGGCTGGGGGAAGATTGCATCACCGTCACAAACATGGCATCGAAAGAAAACTTCTACGCTACCGTTTCACTTTAACTAGAAGGTTGCGGTACCCCACCTGGGTCTAGCCTATCATGTTAGCAGATATCGATGAATTAATCCACAAAGGCTAATAAACTAGAAGTCCATTGGTGGCGCGAGCAGTTTAACTTTTTCTTTCCTCTTTGCCTTCAGGTTAGCCGTGTCTTGGCAACGACGGTTTATCAACAGAAATTAGATTAGGCAAGAGAACTCTTGTAGTGGGCATTTTGAGTCAAGTAAAGTTAATGTAACCAACTAATGTGTATAATATAGGTTGAAATATCTTAAGCACGACTTTACTTTCTCGTTCGTCTGCAAACTTTTGTGGTTTAGACTTCGAGGAGGACAGCCTATTAAAGTTGGTCCTTAGCAGCTGATTATTCAGGAAACTTTATGTTATCCTATTAAATAGGATGCTTGTTAAGTCTACTATTTGTTGCTACGTGAAACTTCAGACAATCATCCCCCACTCCGTGACGCCACTGAAGCAGTTTCAGACAGGGAAGATAACAATTTGGTAACTTCTCCACCCCTCCTCCCAGCTCGATGGAGACCCCTCCCGTAGAGATGCTCACATGCTGAACCGCAGTGGCAGCAGCCTCAGTAACACGTCCCCTTGGAGACTAGGAGCAACACGTGATGCGTCTACTTATCAGGTTTAGTGAGCAGCGCCTAGGAACGACCTAAGTGGGAGAAAGAGAAGAAAAAGTGAGTTTTCTCACTCTCTTCGACTGTCGACACCCTTTATCGTAAGTCTACTTCTTTGGAAGACAAATCAGAGGGGGGTTAAATTATTGAGTTGACGAACTTTGAACATCATCAGAAACGCCATTTTGATTGCTCTCCGGAACAAGTTTGCAGTTTTTTTTCTAACTCCATCATCTCCATTCACCATCATCTATGCCTCGGCGCAAGCAGCCCAACCCCGACAAAGTCAAACGTAAGTAGGCTAGTTTGAAAAGTTTGCCCGTGCAACAGGCATCTTGGTTATATCATAGACATTGGCAGATGTTAAACGAAATGACTTTGTAACAACTAAAGTTTACAAGTTTCGAATGGTAAAGGGATGAAGTTAGCTTTCTTTAGCCTACAGGTCGGCAGCGCTTCCTTGTTTCACTCGCATCCATAGCCTAGTCCATAGTTTGATCGCCTGACTACAGGAATTTGACTGTCCGTCCTTTGCGCACATGTATTTATAACTACCTGGGCTGCGGTAACTCGAGATGGGGGGAATTGGAGAATATACAGTGTTATCATCTCGTATCTGACCGTATATTGTGTATTTATATCGATTGGCTACTTGAAAACTTGAGGTTGAACCAAGTTTGTGTCGACGGAGTGGCTAAGCATCCACATCTTTCAGTGTACTTTGATCTGAGCCAACGTGAGGAGGCGAAGGGGGGTGGGGGTGAACACGCGTCCTTTTTACGTTTTGACCTTGCGGAGATGTTTTCCAATAGTTTGTTTGCTGTTGTCTTTAACTGCCGTGAATACTAGCTGACATTATCACCATCCCTTCTTTGTGACTTTTGCTACTCGTCAACTAAGAGGGATATTTAGGAACAAATGTCGTCCCAAAGGAGGAAGTATTATACGGGCGTCGATTCAACGGCGCGAGTTTCCTCATCAGATAGGCTACTCTCCTCAAAGATGGACTTAATATAGAAGATGTCATGGCTGATTGGTGGAGAATATAACGCGCATATGATCTGTTTGTAGTGATGGGTCTAAACGATGAAGCTGTCGACGTGGTGTTCCAGTTTGTAAACAACTTGGTAGCCTTTATACCGGAGTTGCCGATAAGTTGCAGTTTAGTACATGTTGTACACGATGAGTATCCTGCTTCTGGCGTTTCAATCGCTCTCCTCCCATCTTTCTTCCCATGATCGTTTAACTTTCGAGAGTCAGGGAAGAGCAGAGTGCAGATCCGGATGAACAGTTCACATTCCATTACGAAATTCTACACGGGTCTCCAGGAGGCCTAGGGAGGCAGTATCACCCACTATTTTAC
The DNA here is from genome assembly GCF_034702125.1 of Engraulis encrasicolus. Taxonomy (NCBI): domain Eukaryota; kingdom Metazoa; phylum Chordata; class Actinopteri; order Clupeiformes; family Engraulidae; genus Engraulis; species Engraulis encrasicolus. The sequence goes on from NC_085872.1 coordinate 25,109,638, forward strand.
TCCAGCTCAGCGCTGATTCTTTAACCATCAGTTTGTAGATGTGTAGCCTATTGAGAAACACAGTGGGCAGGTAGACATGTTTCAAAGTGGAACTGAGTGATTGCAAAGCAGAAAATGATGCGTGGTATTGTGAATAAAAATCATCATGTGTACAAATGTTAATGTTGCAACTTCCATCACAGTTGCAGGCATTAACAAGAAAGCACCCCCCACAGCAAACCTAGTCCTGTAGCCCAAACGTATCCTCTCTATTCCCCATCTAACCTCAGTGAAAAGGCTGCTTGCACAATAGAGCTAGGTGTTGGGTGGAGATCTGTTTGTTCGGTGCGAATAAGATGTGTGAAGCCTGAAGCAGGCTGAAAAGCCAGAGGCACATTAAGCTGAATGGTCCAACATGAAATGGGGGGAATAATCTCTCCGATTTTAAATGGTTGTGAACGGGGGATACAAAGAAACAAACTATTGTCAAGAGAGCACAAAATCTTGCGGCCAAATCAGTCTGTAGTTTGCCCACAAAACCTTAAAGTTAAAAAGTTTAGGCTTGACTTGATTTGGAAGGTCACTGATGGGAGGCACACGGATGTGCCCGTAAGAACAAATGTGTTTGGGTACACTTGTGATTAATCAGCAACTTTGATAGTCTTAAGAACTAACGGGCCACACCTTGAGGTGGGCTGGCCCTTTCCACTTGTGTTCATTTCAAACAGCTGTAAAGTCCATGTTGAAAATCGTGTTACACTTTTTTTTTTTGTTCCTCTTAAAAACTTTGTATGGCATCTTCTCCGTAAAACTCCACACAGTCAGGCTAGTAGGTCAGAGAGTTAACTTGTGGAGGATGGAGAGTGTCGGGTGGGTCACCTCAGTAGGCCTTTTCTTCCCTGTGATGGGTGCTCTCTTCACTCGGCCATGAGTATGGATGGGCATCCTCTTTCGCTTGGGGCCTATTTTTAACACGCCTATTTTGGATAAGATTATGTTCCCTCTCCCTCACAGGGGGAACGGGATGCCTGTTTAGGTGTGAGACATGATGTAGAGTGTGCTACGGTACCTGCGTGGGCTGGAGAGATGTAGCTGGAGTTTTTCATCAGGGATGCTAACTTGTTTTGTGTGTAAGATTTTTTTTTTCTTGCAATCACTTGTTGATAGTTTTGTATTGTTTTGAAAAGTTTGCATTAACTCAATGCTACGAGTGTTTACATTTGTAGAAAAGCCTGCCAAATGTTATGTAATGTAAAAAATATATATTTTTTCTGTGCTCTCAAACTTTGAGGTAGAAGAATTCACATAGTTTGGCCAATATAGTTTAAGCACATAGCACATAGTTATCCACTCCCAGTGAGTTGCAAAAGAGTAACTTCTTTGTAACACTTTGTGTAACGGTGACCTTTAAGCCCATCACTGATGCTACAATGGAGAAAAGAGGAGAGAGAGAGAGAGAGAGAGATAAACAGATCTGAAAATGGAGGCTGTGTGACTAGAGCAGGGATGTGGTTGACAGGAAATGAAACAGGCTGTGCATGAGGAAGATGGAGGAAGTTGGATACAGTGACCTCCCACTTCAGCTCACTGGTCCTGTTGAAGGGAGGTTTTTTAAGCCCAAGTCCTGTAAACTCATCTCTGTCCGTGTGTGTGTGTGCGTGTGTGTGTGTGTGTTTTGAAAGTGCGCAAAAAGAAAGAAGACAGAGCACGATTTACCCACAACTCTTACTAGTTTTTCCTCCTCACCCCCGTTTCCCCTCCCCTTTTCTCCCACCCTGGCTCTGTTGCTGACTAAACAGTTTTGTCAGCTGGCAGTTGCTCACAGTCTGTGGATTTGTGATAGCTTCTCGAGGTAGAACAGAGAGGGGGAGGGCTGGTACTCCAGAAGAAGTACACTTGTTGCTCATTTGGGATCAGTGCAGGGGGAGGGAAAGAGGCTGGGAGGTGGAGAAGGGGGGAGAGAGAGAGAGAGGGAGAGAGAGAAGGAGGGAGGAAGGGAGGGAGCGAGGGAGAGAGCGAGAGAGATGGGGGAGGATGGCAGGCAGGCAAAGCAGCATCGTATAACCTGTTTCTCTAGAACAGGCCATCGCTAGTGTGAAGTTGACTCTGCCTGTTACTGGGGTATTAGTAATGCATTCATTAGCCTAGTCATGAATGGCTGATGAGTGTGTTTAAGTTGTGTGACCAAATTCAGGTTAACATTAGGTCAGCATGTCAGCTGCCACTAAAACGGATGACCCATCATTTATAAATACTTCTACTTTTTTTCACAAGACAACATAACAATTTTAGGCAATGATTTTATTGATGTCATCATTAGCAGGAAAGCATAACGCTAGTGGGTGTTTTTCACTGTGTGATGAATGATAAAGAGAAGGGAGGGAGAGGGGCTTAAAAAGAGATGGAGCAGGATGGTGTCGAGGGATTTGGCAGTAGTAGCTAATATATCCTCATCCTGACCAACGAATGAGATTCCTCTGGTCCTGCCCTACATACATGCCACATCAGGGATGTTTATGAACTTGTGCATTGTAGAAGTAGCCTGACTAAGTGTCTGTGTCTCCGGGGGCACTCCTCCTAATGACAGTAGCCTCGCAGAGAGAATCTTGACCGGTGTCGGTGTTGGGAGTCGGGAGGAGGAGGCGTAGATGCTAATCTGGCACGGCAGCCATGCCGAGTCTTAACAGCCGAGAGCAGACTCGGAGGGAGCCGCTGAAGCTCTCGCTTGGGTTGGACAGATCCTCCTCTGTGTCTCTGAGAAGGCTGAGCAATGGGAAACAGATGTGTTGGGGAGCTTCAGCTCAATACTCCTCTCATAGAGCTTTCCATCCCCAGACCCAGACCTTACCAAAACTCCAAACATTCAGCCACGGCATCATTCTGCCACTGTTAACTGTTTTGGTTTAAATTAAACGGCAGCAGCAGCCCCCCCCCCTCAGCTGCTCTACTATCGGCAGTGAAATTTAACTAGCATCAGTTTGTAATATATAAGAAGCGAATCACCTGTAGAAGCACAAAGCAATGATGATGATGGCTACCTTTTAAAATATTGCGAAGATGCTAGCCACATGTCTACTGTTTCATCAGAATGGAAGGACTTGCATCTGAGTTCTTTTTTAGCCCCCTAGTGTTCTAAAGAAGCTCTCCTCCCGTCTCTCATCAGAGAAATGTTGCTCCTCCTTTGTCCGTTGAACGGCATAGAAAGAGACACCTGGAGATGTTTGCTGTGAGAGGGAAAGAAAGGCATGGATGCGGGAGGATGTTAACACTGCGCTCTCGCCATCCCAAGGGATGAAGCCAAGTCAGCTAGGCCTTTTGCAGCCTATCCCAACATGCCCTGAGGTGATGCAGACAATGGGCTAGAGAGGGCCTCCTTTCAATGATGTGAAACCCAGCCGCTCCCGTCTCCTAACCACACCAACACACACACACACACACACACACACACACACACACACACACACACACACACACACACACACACACACACACCCACACCCACTCACATAATGGAGGACAACTTGCCTGCAACATGCAGTGCATTAGTGATGCTCCTGAAGCAAGCTCCCTCTCACGTAGCCCTTAGGTCTCTCTTAACCTGTTGAGCTCATCAGTTATGTGCAAACAGTTTAAAGGTTCACTGCCAATCACTGCTCTCTAAAAACAGCCCAAACTAGATGACTGTTGTGGTCAAAAACTTTTCGTCTTGTCAAGATGGGTGAATGAATGTGTGATGGTGAGTGAGAATAGCATCATAGCTAGCTCGTGGGCTACCTCTTTTCGAGAGGGTGCAAGAGAAGAATGAATAACATGACCTTCAGTGGGTTAAACAAAAAATATAAAATGGTGCTCGGAAACAAGGCAAAGGTCACTTGTGCCTCTTGTAGCCTGGTTCGTTCCAGAGTTTCTGTAAATATTAACTCCCTTATCACAGGGTATGAGACGTGTGCTCCTGGCTCAGAGGAATTCTACTGCGAGCTCATCAGAACAAGAATGGCAAAAAAGAGGACAAGAAAACCAGGCTGGGTCTTAAGTGGTCTTAAAACAACTTTTTTTGTCTTTAATACAACCTTTAGTTTGCCATTAGTAAGTTAGTTACTACCAATGGTGTATTCACATATTATATACTATTGAAAGACTAATTATATGAGCGATACATCAATATTACATTATTAGAATATTACAATAACAGTTAATTATTAATACAATTATCAGATAAAAAAAGGATGCAGTTTTAAAGAGTAATGTTAAGCCAGGGAGCTATTGGCAAAAGAGGACCTTCCTATTTTGCGCAGTCCAAGTGATGTGTTGCAACCCCTGTGCAGTATTGTCAGGGTGAGGCAGTGAAGTATTACTAAAGGAACATAATAGTGACAGACCTGTAATGAACGAGAGCTCCTAGTCTATAGGAGGTCTGTTTATGGTCTCCAGGTTTGTTGAGTGGGTGTGCCAGTGCAGTGCAGTGAGCGCCGCAGCACACAGGGCCGTGTCGTGCAGTGAAACGGGAGAACGAATGGCGCCCATACAGTGTAGCGAACGTCTCCGTCTTCCCTCCTCTCCCCTAGCCGCTGACCCTGACCGGTGACCTGACATAGCAGCGCAGTTCCCTGATGGACCCGCTGACACATGATGTGTGACAAAACGGAGCCATGAAGGCCCTGTTGACTAAACAACACACACAGGCATAAACGTGGGCCATCAGCATCCCGCTGCCAGGGAGACCGGGGGTTGTTTGTTGCACTGAGGGGATCTGAAGGACCTACAAATACAGGCCTGGCGGACGGTCAGCACAGACGGCTTCTCTTCCAATGAGGGCTAACATGCCCCCAGCAGGAGGGCTGATTTGTATGTGGGGATAACCTCCCACAATTAGCCACACAGTAGGCTGGTGTCTGTTTTGGGATGGTTAGTTGATTTCTTTCAGGTATTACCATTGTAAGATGATAGCTGTGGTCATTGCCTTGATCCATTGGCTCAGTGCACACCAATGCCACAGTTACCATCTCGGGAAAAAAAAGCTTTTCATGTACTGTATTTTATGACGTTGTTTGTCACTACAACATCCCTGATTATTGTCTCTCCATTTAGCAAGTGGTGTTTTGTTTTCAGTTTCATTTCATTTGGGTTTTCAAATGCGTGTACAGTCACAGCAATAGAAATCCCATCAAGGCTTCACTGCCTGTAAATCTCACCGTTGTGCCAGCCAGAGGAAAGTGCATGACACTGCTTTTCATATTTGCGGCTATAGTTAGCTTAAGGTGTGTGCTCTTGCTGATGGATGCCCACAGTGCCTGGCTGGCTGCGAGCAGAGGGAGCTTGTTTTTTTATTGTTCGGCACTTGTCATTGCCCTCGCCCTTTCTATAATCCAGATGAGACTGAAGGAGTGACTGAAAAGTGATTCAGCGCACCTTGCTTTTATCTTTGTGGCTGCACCTCATTTTCAATTCAAGATGCCCTTTAAATAAATAAAAAAGTTCTGAGTATCATCCGTTTTATCCTTGCTGCTAGTTTGTCTACAGTTGTGCAGGTAAAATGAAGGATGGTGTTTGTCCAAGATGATACAGTATATTATAAAACAGGTTTTCTGCACCATATATAGCAAATGTCAATGGGGTGGTAGTCATGAACAGGATAATAGGCTGCTCTACGAACAGGGATGCTTGTCACATGACACACATTATTCAGCAGAAGCATCAGTGTGGTCATTGAGCAGCAAGCGTGTAAGAAGGAGCAAGGGTACCCAGTGAAAACATGCATCTTACTAGTGGTCATCTCATCTGTAAGTGATGTCTAGACTGTTTTTTTGTGGTCACTAGTGTGGACTTTTGCTGTTGAAAGTAAAGGAGGCAAAATGGATGCTGGTAATTTGAGACTGGTCATGTGATGCAGTGTCATCCCAGTGATGGGAGTCGGTCCACCCTAAGAAACCTATTCTGGTGTGGAGGGCAAACTGTGTGCAGGGTTGAGAGAGGACTCTCTGCCTAGTAGTATCTGTATAGCACATGCTCATTTGGCCCTGGGCTTGTGGGTTTTCCTGTGCTCCGAGCCCTCAGACCTGCTAGTGTGTATTCCCCCAAAAGACTGAAATGAATTGCCTCCTCCAGAGAGGCAGTAGAGCTATTGCCCCCTCCCCTGTTCCAGATGAATTGCCCTCTTATACAGTAGGAGCTTGTCCCAAGGCTCTGATTCTCATAAAGCCCACTGCTACAGCGGAGCTGCCCAAGCACAATGTGACTCTTATTTCGGAGTGGCAGTTTTGGCGTGTGTGTGTGTGTCTGTGTGTGAGTGTCTGTGTGTGAGTGTTTGTGCGTTTGGCATGTACTGGTGAGTCCAAGCGCGAGTGGACATATGTGAGTATGTGTGTGTGGGTCTCTGTTTGTGTGTATGTTATTGCCCATGCCTGTTGCTGTGGTGGCAGTAGTAGTAGACACACACACTTGGTGATTGATGGATAGTGTCCTGCTGTTTCCCAGGTGTCACTCGCGCCCACAACCCCCACTCCTGAGCTTGGCCGGCCTCTTGTCATCTGACCTGCCTTCATTGGATTGGTCAGACATGGGTCACATGACACAAGGGAGACAGAGTGGAGATTGGATGAGAGTGTGTGTGGGTGGGGCTAGGAGGTGGTAGCCTGAAGGTGTAGGTCAGTGGATGGGAGTTTCTATGGGAACCTCAGGCCCTAGCTGATGATGTGGCTATCTCCGACCGTCCTGGTCCTGAAGTTTTTAAGGATGTACCCTAAACAAAAAAAATCACACTGAGCGAATACCATTCCCGTCAGTGGAAAATCAAATTCTGTTGCTTTGACGTGTACACCGAGCATGATTTCAACCAATAAAACCGGATCTCTTGTGTTAATAATTTAGTCAGCTCAGTGACTTATTCACATTCCTGTGTAAGTGTGAACATGTCTGTGTGACTCTACAGAGCGGGGAGTACTCATCAGGAGTTGAGCACCCAGGGAGAGTGAGTGAGTGAGTGAGTGAGTGAGAGAGGGAGGGAGAGAGAGAGAGAGAGAGATGGATGGATAGATAGAGAAAGAGAGACAGATAAGTACAGAGTGGAGAAGCTGTGTGTGTGACGGAGAAAACAACAAAGGCTGAAAATGACCAAAGAGACGACATGTAAGTGGGGAATAAAGAGCAGGATGCTAACGGCAGTAAGATGATCAGGTGTATGCTTATAGCAGCAGAGGAATAAAAAGGGGGGCATAGTAGACGGCAGACAGACAGAGCTGAAACTTTTGGAGCATGCGAGTATTTGAAGAACTGGATGCAGCAGAAGACCGAAAAAGAAAGTGAGACAGAAGGAGGGAGGGAGGGAAAGAGGCAGAGAAAAAAGAGAGCTGTGAATCACAAGGCTTTGACTGGGGGGGTGGAAGGCTGGTCAGACTGTGGGGAATACGGTAGAGAGGCAGAGGGATCTAAGCATGTAAACACGGCTCATCACTGCCAAATAAACTTTCTGCCCTACTTCAACTTCCAACTGTTGCTGTCGCGGGATTGTCTGACGTGCCGTGACTCGGCCCGCGTTTGTGCCCCCCCCCCCTTCTTCTCATTGTCTGCAGTCAGGAGAAGAAGGGTGGAGGAGAGAAAGGTGGCGGGCGGAAAAAGGAAAACACAAGATAAAAAGCAGTGAGGGAAAGATGGAGGTAGAGCAGGAGAAGGGGGGATGGGATTTGGGGATGGTGGTGGTGGTGGTGGTGGTGGTGGTGGGCTTGGTGAGACGGGGGTAGAGAGGGATGATTATGAAATAATGAACAGAAGTGTACGCTTGGGTAAATCTGCAAGCAGGCTGAGTTTTAAATAGCTTGGAATGCACAGTGCTGGAAATGGGTGGCTCTGCAGTGGGCTGCAGCCCGGCCATACAGCTATACGATCACAGCCACTGTGCGTGTGTTTGTGTGTTTGTGTGTGTGTGTGTGTGTGTGTGTGTGTGTGTGTGTGTGTGTGTGTGTGTGTGTGTGTGTGTGTGAGCCTGTGTGTGCCTGTGTGTCAACAGCGGTGTGCTCAAGAGCTCCTCTGGACAAAATAAACCTCCCCGTCAGCCACAGCATCATGTGTGAACGTGTTTTGTGTGCATACTGCCTTTAAGCGTTTGTGTGCCCACCATGTGTGTTTGCTATTCTGTCTCCTCAAATAACCAAACGGTGTTATTTAAAGATGCTGAGGTCTTTATACAGGTGAGGCTGACCTAGCATGTCCCCCCCCCCACTCCACCAGGAATATGGCATTGGCTAGTTTTGCTCACCACATCCGTCCACATTCAGACACACGCGGTCATTCACGGGGAATGCACTGGTGCAGAGCAACATTTGGTGAGCATCAGTTCATCTTGGACGCGAGAGAGCCCTCTTTAAGGAAAAGATGGTAGAGCCTAAAGCCTTGAAGCCTCAAACAAAATGGAGTCTCTATGCAAAAGAAGCCAAAGGTCGCGTCAGGGCCACCTGTTCGGACTGACAGCTGAGTGCAGCTTTGCCAAGGGCTTCCCACTCCGCCCCTCACTGCTCTTACTGTTAACCCCTTAGGGGTCCTCACATCTCTCTCCCGTCCTCCTCTCTTGCTCTCCTTCCTTACTCCCTCCTCCCCTCCTCCCCAGCTCTCTCTCTCTTTCTCCCTTCTTATGGACTCCCTTTCCACGCTGCCTCACCCTACACTGTTTGTTATTCTTTTGCTTCATCTCATGAAATAATGTTGAGTCTTCCTATATATTTTTTTTAAATGCACATGAAGTTGTTACTTTGTGCAGTTTAGTAGCTGGAATACGTATGGCAATATATTGTTGGGGGATGTGCATGCATGCACGCGTGTGCCTGCACGCGTGTGCGAGGAGAGAGGCGGTGTTTAGTCTATGTTTGTGGGTATGTGCCTCTGTATACATGTATACATTGGTGCATATGTGTTGTGCAGATAGTGTGCAGATAAAGTGACGTGAAAGAGGGAATTTAAGCCAAGGCTTTCAGAGGCACACAGAGCAGCAAAACCAGTCAAGCCAGACTCTATCTGCTCTCTCTCTCTCTCTCTCTCTCTCTCTCTCTCTCTCTCTCTCTCTCTCTCTCTCTCTCTCTCTCTCTCTCTCTCGCGCTCTCTCTCTGAGTCTCTTGCTCGCTCGTTCTCTTGTGGCTGCGTTTCTCTGCCTGCTGCCGGATGCCATCACTGCTGCTTCTGCCACTATTACCCCTGCCCCCACTTCTCCCCTTCCTCCTCCCCCTCCTCTTCCTCCTCCTCCTCCTCCTCTTTCTCTTCCTCATCCTCCCCCTCCTCTTCTTCCTCCTCCTCCTCCTCTTTCTCTTCCTCATCCTCCCCCTCCTCTTCTTCCTCCTCCTCCTCCCCCTCCTCTTCCTCCTCCTCCTCCTCTTCTTCTTCCCCCTCCTCTCTCTCCTCCCCCTCTTCCTCCTCCCCCTCCTCCTCCTCCTCCTCTTCTTCCCTACTCTTGTGCTGCACCACACACACACAGAGCTGAACTGAAATTGATCCAGGAGGCAGAGCGGAGTGTAGTGTAGTGCAAGCAGAACGCGATACAGCTCCCCCCCAGCCCCAGCACCTGCCCAGGCCCCAGCCCCAGCCCGAGCCTCCTGCACTTGCCTGTGCCTGTCACTGGCCTGTGTGGCGGCCGCCGGCTGCTGAGACATTCCGGCTCACTCCGGTCACTCCCTCACTGACTCACCCCCATTCATGCACCCTCACTCACTCACTCACTCACTCACTCACTCACTCACTCACTCACTCACTCACTCACTCGTAGTCACTGTCTGTCAGGCCTTTTTTTTCCTCCTCCCTCTCCTCCTCATCTCCCTCCTCCTCCTCCTCTTTCAGTCCTGTACTGCCTCTCCACTGTTGAGCACTATTGTGACATCATCCTCTGTGCTCATACGCAATGAGGAGGAGAAAAAAAAACAGAGAGAGAAAGAGAGAGCAAGCGAGAGAGAGAGAGAGATGTTAGTCGTCTCATTTCAATTGCATCTTTATTTTTTGTAAATGATGCCCTCACTCAAGCATTTTTTTTCTATCTATGAAGGTGAAGACTTACAAAAATACATTAAGAAAATTGAGTCAGTCATACTCAAAAGTCGGGAGAGTTTTGAAAGTGGTACCTCTTAGCCTCCTCCTCCTCCTCCTCCTGCTCCTCCTCCTCCTAGCTGAGTTGATTGCCTCACTCATTGTCTACTGGTCCTTTGTAATCCTCCTCCTGCCTGCCATTTGTTCACTTAGCCACGCTGTTGGGAAAACTGATGACGAGCTGAAAGTGCTCACCACCGAGTTTGTGCTCATCAGAGTTTAATTAGCCAGTTGTCTCGCCTCCAAATCCCTCTGATCTGTGCTCCATCTGCCCCTGCGCTTCCCCAGCCTCCCTGGTCTCAATCCCCAAGCTCCCTGGACCGTACTCCGCGTCCTTTCCTATCTGCCCTGTGTGTGTGTGTCGTGTGATGTGACTGGGTGGCTCTGAGGGATGGCTGGTCGCATCTTGCCGCTGTGTTTAGCCCCGTCGATCCTGTCGGTCTGTCGTTCGGCGTTTTGTCTGCCTCCTCGCCTTGGAAAGGAAACTTGGCAGGCAGTGGGGCTTTGATGTGTTATGGGGTGGCAGGAAGTCTCAGTTTACCAGCTTAACAAGGGACCAGGAGCCCTAGGCCGGGTCTCTCTTGTTACCTTTGCTCTGCTCTGCCATCACGTCCTGGTGAGCAGGGGAGCTGTGCTGCTGGTGCTGGTGGTGTGACGTCACCCTTTATGACCAGGCCAAATGGGCCTCGCACCTCATCTCTGCTGCTGCTGCTGCTCTACAAGCATGCTCTTGGTCTTGCAAGCCAACAGGATGCTATTTTCCCATGTTGCCACTGCAAGGATCTTCTTTCCAATTCATTGGAGACATTTTTGCTGAAATTTTATCAATTCTTTTTAAGACTACAACTTTTGCAATATATTGAGTATTCTTCATTTATTTACATATTGAATGAACAAAATGCAAAGCCACAGTCTTTAAGCTTAAACATTAAAACATTCTAAACTATATTAAAACTTAATGGTGCACTGCAGACCTGTTCAAAATATAACTTTTTTTATTATTTTGGAGCTAATTTCTTTGATTCCCGTTCTCCAAGGTGTGTATAGTTTCACTACCAATAGTCATAGAGTAGGTCGGCCTACGACGTGATGGCTGACAAAATGTACTTTGGTGATGCCCTATTGGTACATTATGATGACATATTGGTACATTATGCATATTTGTCTTAATTGGCATTTAGTGCATTTTAGGTGAGTATTGGAGGTGTTGAGTCAGATATTACACCATGGACCATGGGTCCATCTTATTAAATGTTACGGACTCAACACAACACAATATACTGTATATTACATAATCAAAGTTGCATGATTTCATATGGTACCACTCACACTGCTCTATGACTAATGTTGGTGAAGTTATAAGGCAAGATGGCACAACAGGAAAAAAAACAAACTTCATGACTCATAGGGCACTCCTTCCTTCCCATCAAAATTATTGTGTATCTGGTCGTTCCACACCTTATAGAATGAGAATCACAGCAATTCGCTTCAAACTAATTATTTTTTGATCTGGTCTAGTGCCCTACATGGATGGGGCTTAGCGCGCTGCACAGTTTACACCACTTTTTAACATGCTGTTCTGTGACTTGATAAAGTGTAGTTGACTAAACTGACCTATGTGTTTCTCTCCTTGCAGTATGAACAGAAGCTGCTGAGTGTCTCTGCTCTGCCCTCTCACCTACCCGACTGTGACCCCACCACTCCATGACCCCTTGACCCCCGTGGTCCCGAACTCATAAATGGGTAAATATGCCACCACCACCTGACAATCCTCACAGAATTGTGTGTGTGTGTGTGTGTGTGTGTGTGTGTGTGTGTGTGTGTGTGTGTGTGTGTGTGTGTGTGTGTGTGTGTGTGTGTGTGTGTGTGTGTGTGTGTGTGCGTGCGCGTGCGCGTGCGCGTGCGTGCGTGCGTGTGTGTGTGCGCGCGCATGTGCGCGTGTGCGTGTCGTCTTCGCCGTCTTCGTCTTGCCAGCCCATGAGGGTTCCATTCATTTTTCTGTGATCACCCTTTTTGCCATCTACAAGCAGTCGCAAAACTCCAGAACAATTTGATGAGAGTCTGAAAAGTACTGAATTGAGATGCTCTAAGATTAGTAGCTTGGTGGAGGTTAAAGAGAAGGAGAAAAGCAGCAGAGAGGAGTGATGGAGGGAGGGAGGGAGGGAGGGAGGGAGAGATAGAGAGATGGAGTGTGCCCTCGAGGTCCTTCTGAGATGGTTATCTCTCTCTCTTGCTCTCTCTCACACACTCTCTCCGTCTCCGTCTCTGAAACACACTCTCTCTCTCTCTCTCTCTCTCTCTCTCTCTTTCTCTTTCTCTTTCTCTCACTCTCTCTGACTCTCTCTCTGACTCTCTCTCTGACTCTATCTCTCTCTCTCTCTCTCTCTCTCTCTCTGACTCTATCTGTCTCTCTCTCTCTCTCTCTCGCTGACTGTCTCTCTCTTTCTCTCTCTCTCTCTCTCTCACTCATTCCTCTCTCTCTCTCTCCCCTCTGTCTCTCTCTCTCTCTTTCCTCTCTCACTCTCTCTCTCTCTCTCTCTTCTCTCTCTTCCCTCTCTCTCCTCTCTTTCACTGCTCTCTCCCTCTCTCTCTCTCTCTCTCCCTCTCTCTCCCTCCCTCTCCCTCTCCCTCTCCGTCTCTCTCTCTCTCTCTCCCTCTCTCCCTCTCCCTCTCCGTCTCTCTCTCTCTCTCTCTCTCTCTCTCTCTCTCTCTCTCTCTCCGTCTCTGTCTCTGTGCTGTGCTGAGAGATGTGGATGTTGCTCAACTGCCGCTGTGTGATCTGCTGGCTCTGACTGGTAGGAACGCTGCATTCCAAACCCCTCCCAGCTTCCCACTGGCTGGTGCTGCTCGCACTGCCACTGGTCTTACAGAGGGAGGGAGCGTGTGTACGCATGTATGGGTGGCTGTATGTGTGTCTCTCTGTGTGTGTGTGTGTGTGTGTGTGTGTGTGTGTGTGTGTGTGTGTGTGTGTGTGTGTGTGTGTGTGTGTGTGTGTGTGTGTGTGTGTGTGTATGTATGCACGCACTCTGAGAAGGGATCAAGGGTTGCTTAACACTGCTTAACAAAATAGTGCAGTTCGTTAACTCGTAGCTGTAGAGGAGGAGGTTATGAATTATGTTAAGTTTGTGTTGAAGTGTGCGCGAGTGTGCATCTCTCTCTCTCTCTCTCTCGCTGTGCGCGTGTGTGTGTACGTTAGTGAAGAGCAAAAGACCAAGATGTTAATATGTAATTCCCTTGCAGAAAGTTGTGATGGTTGTTGAATGTTAGAGTCTGGGGTCATGTTTAGTGAAACGTCCAATGAGAGTCAAGGTTCTCTCAACAGAGGCAGGTCTCAGAGGACTGAGCAGCCAGGGATGGTGGGATGAGAGTGGGGGAGGAGAGGCGAGTAGGAGGGGATGAGGGAGGGAGGGAGAATGAGGCAAAGAAGAAGAAGAAGAAGAAGAAGTAGAAGAGGGGGAGGGGAGGAGGCGAGTGTAGCAGACCGTTTGAGGCGCGCCCCGTGCCTCCAGAGTCGACTCTGAAAAAGCGGAAATGCTCCTGCTCTCTGCTAGTGACAGGATGGAAGGCTGGGACAGCCAGAGAGTGAGGGAGAGCAAGAGCAGCACTGAGGGGGGAAAAAACTTTCCATGCCTCCTTTGTCCTACTCCTGTTGACTCTCGCAGGGATGTGTGAAGAGGAGGAGGGAGGGAGAGAAACTGCGTGTGAGTGTGTGAGGAGAGAGAGAGAGAGAGAGAGAGGGAGACTGTGTGAGTGTGAGGAGAGAGAGAGGAGGGGGGGGAGAGGGAGAGGGAGAGGGAGAGAGAGATGGAGGGCCACTGCCTCTGGGTTATCAGCCTAGCAGGGCTGGAGGTGGGGGAGCGCCACTCTTGTTGCAGCCCTCTCCCCTCATTCTTCCTCTGGCCATATGAGGTCGTATCCTGGCCAGAGCACTATCCATCAGAGCCGCTGCTCTGCTCCGCTCCCCTGCACTTCCCTCTTGGAGCTCCCCCTGACCAGTCTCCTCCTTTTTCCTCTGCCTCCCTCTCTTCTTCCCTCTCCATCTCTCCCTTCCTTTCCTCTCTCTCTCTCTCTCCCCTCCATCTCTCACCCTCACCCTCACTCTCTCTCTCTCTCTCTCTCTCTCTCTCTCTCTCTCTCCCTCTTTTCTCCACTCCCAACATCCTGGTGCTCCGTCTCCATTGTCTGCTTTCTGCATCACCCTCCCAGATTATGGCACATGGGAGGAGGACGCGAGACATATATCCCCTTTAGTCTGCTGTCCGGCCCGAGCTGTGCATCAGGGCTCCATCTGGTCGTGATTAGCGTGAGTCGCTAATTAATTAGCGTCTCGTTTGATCCCGTTGCAGCGTACAGGGATGCCGGGCTAATGGCAGGCCATTAATCCTGGGCTAATCTCAGGCTCTGCTCTGCTCTGCGCAGGCCCTCGCACCCCAGGCCACTGAGAGGAGGCCTGGGCCCCTTTAGCCAAGCCGCTGCTCCCTCTTCAGCCAGGCTCGAACAGCGCTGCAGGCAGCCCACAGGGCTAAAGGCTCGAGGGGGGAGAGAAGTCAACGACATACTAGAGAGAGAGACACACACACACACACACACACACACACATCTGTCACGTGTCCATGCATTCATTTTAGAAAGGCTTTCACGTGCAATGCTGCAAAGTGAAAATAAGTATTTTCACAGTTTCGACGATAAATGATGTACTACACTCTCATTTTTCTGTTCCTCCTTTTTAGTCATTCAGCCAGCACGAAGTAAAAGCAAAACAAAGCAACAACAAAAAACTTGCCAGAGACTGCACATCACATGGACTGCAGACAGCATAGTTTGCATTCTAATGGCTGGCACAATTATGTGTTGTGGACAAGTATTTGCATCCTTAAACACTGCACTTAAAAGTGATAATGTGGCATTGCAACCCCAACATGATAAGCAGCAGCAGCAGCAAACTTGAAGTAACAGCCGCTAGTTTAAGTGTGCGGGTGCAGTTGCCAGCGACTGGGGGCAGATTTCGAAGCTCAGCCCACCTCACAAATGTTGGAGGGGCGGTTTTTGCCTGACGGAGCAGTCACGCTGCTGGCTGAGCTAGATAGGCTCCTCGTAACGGCAGCACATGTTGAAGGAACCGACAGCAGACAACTATCTATCTGCCCTGTCTTGCATGCGCTCACTCGCTCCGTCTCCCTTTTCCCAGTCGCTCTATATTTCACAGTCTGTCTCTTTTGTTGTTTCTCTTTTCTTTTCTTCTCTCTTTTTCGCTTCTCTTGCACAGTCTCTTTTTTACTCTGCCACTTCCTGCTCTAACTTGCATCCCCTCCATCCCCATCCCCATCCCCACCCCCACCCCCATCCTCTGTGCTCCTCAGCTGTGTGTGTGTGTGTTAGTGTGTGTGTTTGTGTGTGTGTGTGTGTGTGTGAGTATGTATGTGTGTATGTGTGTGTGTGTGTGTGTGTGTGTGTGTGTGTGTGTGTGTGTGTGTGTGTGTGTGTGTGTGTGTGTGTGTGTGTGTGTGTGTGTGTGTGTGTGTGCGCGCGCATGTATTTCACTCAGTGAGGAGGAGAGTTCCAAGCCTCTCTGTCTCCACTCCTCCTCCCCCATCCCTCTTCCTCTCGCCTCTCATTTCTCTCGCCTTCCTTCCCTCCCTCCTTCATTCCTGTCTCCCTGTGTATCTCTCTCTCTTTCTCTTTCCCTCCCTCTCTCTCCCATTCTCTCCTCGCCTCACCATCTCTGCCTCTCCACCATCTTTTTGTTTTGCTCTCTTCCTCAAGTGAGGTCTTGTCTTGCCTGTTTCGGGCTGTTTGCTCATGTCCTCTCTTGCCTCCCCCTCCCCCCCCCTCTCCCCCCCTCTCCCCTCCCCACCCCCACCCCACCCCTCCCCTCCTCCGCTCCACTCCTCTCCTGGGGGTGGGCCTCACTGCTGCTGCTGCTGCTGCTCTGTGCATTGCTATCAATGGAAACACCCACAGCTGTGGCAGATAGAGCAGGGCCTGGGAGTTCTCTCTCCGCAGCCCTCTCAGATTGCCCTAAACAGGACTCATAGGGTTTCTTGCCACGGGATGCTCTCATTGGTCCTGGTTCGGGTTGCTACCCAACTGGTCAACCTGTGCATCAGGAGAGGAGAGGATCTTTCTGCAGATGCAGTGTCCCTGAAGTTTTGAAAAAACAACTTTTTGGGAGACGCATGCCAGCTGGGCAGCCATTTTTTTTTCTCTTTGCAGTTTAGTCTTCCCAGCCCTCCTGTGCACATCTCAATGCTGCTGCTGCCACTGCTGCAGATGTTGTCACCGTGTGGGGAACTTAAAGGTTGACTCAGACCTCAGGGTTTTGGGTAAAGAGAGGAAGGCACTTTCAAGAGTGATGAGTTGAACGACGCAGCAACTTGTCTGGTCCGATAGAAGAAAAAAAACCTAAACATTGTTTTTCTTAAGCTTAAAGCAGATTCAAAGGGAATAGGGCAGCCTGCGGGGGATACCACACTTGACTTTCATATCTATATCGACTGCTATCTGTTTTGCAGATGTCTGCGATTTACAGACAAACTGAAGCCACAGTGACTAAAGAGCTTCCTGGAATGTGCAAACACGCACCGTGCGCATGTGCTAAAAGAGGAAGTGTCCGGAGAGGTCCTTCCTGTGGGTGTAGCTTTGGGCCCTGGGCTTGAGCGAGGGGGGGGGCGCTGTGTGTGATCCTGTGCTGCCTCAGTGCGTCTGTCAGATCAGCCGGACCCCCCACACCCCCCCCTCACCCGCACCACCCCCCTCTGACTCCTCGTTCGCCACAACCACCCACATCCTTTCAGGAAACAGTCCCAATCTCCGCATAGTCTCAGTTTCATACCCTTTACACCCGCCATACATCCCCCCCATACATCCACCCTCCACCCCCACCCTTCCAACATCTATTAGCCTTGGCCACTGCTATGTCACTGTCCTAAGTGTGATGGACTTTGTAGGGAATTTGGTCCATTGATAGTTTTTGACAACAAGATGACATGGCATGCTGTCTGACACCATGACAAAAACATTTCAATAACTGGCTAAGATGTGAGTTGTGGTATGATGACACTCTCACCTCTGCATTCACGGCTAATGCTGAACTGTGTTGAACACATGTGGTAAATTCTTTGGCACTGTTGTGATGTGCATGAAATATAAAGCTGCTTTTGCTGTTCAGTTTTTTGCAGTGCATGCAAAGCCAGTGCTGTGCCATCCTCTCCTGATGCTGTGCTCACTGTAACCTGCAGCAGCTGCTGCTGGCTGCCATGTTGTCTGCTACAGGCAAACAGTCAGGGACGGAGCTTAAGGGGGGCAAGCAGGGCATTTGCCCCTGGGCCTTCCCGTATTGGTGGTGGGGGCCCATTTATGACCTTTGCAGGCCATATGAGGGGGGCCCACCAGTGTTTTTCCCTGGGGCCCTGTGTCCAATTGTTCCTCCCCTGCATACAGTAGCATGAAGGTGCAGCCTGTTCCCTCAATCCGTCCCTCATGTGCTCTATTTGTACTTTTCTTTCCTTTTTTCGCAGATATGAACGGCGGCTCCACTGAACAGGCGGCGAGCGTTGGAGGCGGGGCCACAGCAGCCATGCCGAAGGACAAGCTCCAATTAGACACAACATGCGAGGATCTCCAAGGTGAGTGGGGCTGGCTGTTGGCGTCGACCTGGCCTGATAGTGGTGGAAACGGACACACATGGGGCCGCTGGCTCTGCTCCGATAAGGCCCGATACAGAGAAGGCAGAGAGGGAGAGATAGATACAGTGTGGCTTTTCCCGTTCCCTACCGAGGGCCATCTCAGGGCCTCCTCACCTCTAGAGCCTCACGCTCTTACGCAATACATGCACACAGCACACTCCTCCTCCTCCTCCTCCTGCTGCTGCCTTTATGGCTTATTAGCACATCACTTGAATGGCCCAGAGAGAGAAAAAATGGAGAGAGAGAGAAGAGAGAGAGAGGGAGAGAGAGAGAGAGAGAGAGAGAGAGAGAGAGAGAGGAGGGGGAGAGAGAGAGAGAGAGGAGAGAGAGAGAGAGAGAGAGAGAGAGAGGGATAGAGAGAGAGAGGGATAGAGAGAGAGAGGGATAGAGAGAGAGAGGGATAGAGAGAGAGAGCGAGAGAGAGCGAGAGAGAGAGAGAGAGTCCAAAAGTCAGCCTTTCAGTATCCCTGATTTTCCAAACAGCTTCTTTTCTTTTTATCAGTGGGTTGATTGCAGCTGTGTCTTTACCTTTGCTCTCAGGGAAGGCCGAGGACGACAACAGTGAGGAGGCAGCGGCGGTGGAGGAGGAGGAGGAGGAGGAGGAGGAGGAGACGGTGCCTCGGCAGGATCATGTAAGCGCTCGGGAGATGGAGGAAGAGGAGGAGGAGGAGGAAGAGGAGGCGCGGGGCGGGGAGGAGGGAGGCGACCTGACGCCCATCAACTCCATGATGAACACTGTCATGAACGCGGGGCAGATCAACGGCGGCGTGGACCCCATCTCCACCAGCACGACGCCCAGCAAGACGCCCAGCAAGTCCCCTTCTGTGAATCGCACGGGGAGAAGGAATCAGGTACACAGAACGTATTACATAAGCATCCAGGAAGTGCACTTGCTCACACGCCTACTGGCATCCAAGACGTTCTTGTTTTCCCTTTCAATCTTTG
Source organism: Engraulis encrasicolus (assembly GCF_034702125.1). Lineage (NCBI taxonomy): Eukaryota > Metazoa > Chordata > Actinopteri > Clupeiformes > Engraulidae > Engraulis > Engraulis encrasicolus. The sequence continues at coordinate 25,128,306 of NC_085872.1, forward strand.
TCTTTCCATCTTTCCCTTTCAATCTTTTCATTCACTCTCAGTGTTTCCCACAGAAATTTTGGAAACTATGGGGGCAGCCGGGATTTTTTTTTGTCGGGGGGGGGGGGGTTGGGTCTTTTCACGGGCCTTTTTTTTGGAGGGGGGGGGGGGGGGTAATTCATGCAGTGTAAATCCAAAATGGCAAAACAATGAGTACAGTATGACATTGGCGCATGGAGAAACTATAGGCCTACGCCTACATTTCAGCCATTTATATTTGGAGAAATAAGGCTACATAATAGACATGCAGGGGTCTATGTAATGAAAAAAATAATAAAACAAAATAGGAGCAGAGATAAGAATTTAAGATTGCTGTGAAATTGTTAACGCATAAACAAAAAGGGTCTAAGAGGGTAGGCTATGCCTATTCCCCACACACACATAGGCGTACACATTCTACATGAGGGGTGCTGGTCACAGGGCCAGTTTTTCAAAATTCCTCCCATTAAAAGGGCTGAACAACATATTACACATTTATGTCTATATTCACATTCATTACACATTCATTTCTATATGCAGCCCGATGTCTCCTCTGCCTTGTCAATGAAGGCCTGTCACCTAACTCATTACAACTGTAAAACAAAGCCTGGGGAGTGTTATGCATTCCAACTGTCCCTTCTCGGAAGGTTTTTTTTTTTATTGCTCCCAAACCCAAGTTAACTACAACAACTTGACAAGGCTTTTGATCCCTCTCTCTTTCAAGCACTTGTGGTTTTCTCTATAGGATGTATTTACTCCAGGAGGAAAATGCGAAGGAAACCGTAATTGAAATCGCTTTTAACAAACACGGAAATCGTAAAAAAAAAAAAATAAAAAAAAAAAAAAAAAAAAAAAAAAAAAAATTTTTTTTTTTTTTTTTTTTTTTTTTTTACATTTTCGGAAACTATGGCGGCCAAATTTAAACTATGGCGGGCCGCCATAGTTTCCTCAATGTATGGGAAACACTGACTCTTCCTCTACCTCTACCTAACTGATTCATTAGCTGACTTGTGTGCATTTATCCACACATTTATATATTTATAGACATTTATTTATATTTATAGATACATTTCCTTTTCTCTCCATCTACCTTCATACAATTCAATAAAACCTGATGCCTGTGTTGGCGATGGGTGGCCAACCTTTAGACAGCCACTTGATGTTTTGTAGACACAGGGATGGGCAGATGCATTGTACTAGTGTGTGGTGCGTGCGCGTGTGTGTGTGTGTCTGACCACGCTGCTCATGCTCCTGACTGGCCTGAACTCTTGGCTGAACGAGCGGCAGCAAATGGTCCCTGTTGCCGTCTCAATCCCCCCTTTGTCAGCGGCCGTGCGTGTCTTATGCCTCCAATTAAAGTGTGGGGCTTTTCAGTGAAGCACTCCTCTGTGGAGCAAACAGGTGTCTCTGCCCCCTCACCACTCCAGCCCCATGGCCTTCTTCACCCCCACTTTGCCCCCCCCACACACTCCTCCCCAACACCCTAAAAACCCCTCTCCAGCCCCCACACAAGTCTGTTCTGTTCTGTTCAGTGTGCGGTTAAGCACGTTTCCATACGTGGTGGTGTTGGTGTTGGGGAGGACGTTTGGGGTTAGGGGGTATTGGCTGTTTGCCGACGGCAGGGGTCTGGCCTTGTCCCATCCTGGTGAATTAGGGATGCTCCGGCCCAGGCCAGAAGTGCCGCTTGTCAGCGCAGCCACAGACAGATGGGGAGGCCACTTGTGATCCGCCATAACGCCAGCGCTGGAACAACTGTTCCTCCAGCACACAGCGCTCCGTGTGTTCACCTCGTCGGGCAGGCAGGCGGTAGGCAGGCAGGCAGGCGCACACCTCCTACCACCCATCCCCCATCCCCGTCTTCCCCCACCACGCTCCCCACTACCACACCGACATGACCCAACACCCGCTGCCACATACACACACACACACACCCTCGTGCAAAAACACTACCCATGTTAAGAGGGATTCAGCATGGAAGAAAGTGCGCAGATGAATTTTAAAAGTTTGCTAAATGTGATTTGCTTCATTATTGTAGCTGTTTGGCTAAAGCGTGTGGCGTATGTGTGTGTGTGTGTGTGTGTGTGTGTGTGTGTGTGTGAGATTTGAAGATGTGTTGAGGATAGGAAGTTCAGTGGTGTGCTGCTGTGGCATTGCAGGTTAATCATTAGTCGCAGAGTCAACATGGCAAGGAATCCGACACACTGTGTCTTCAGACTAACAGCCCCAAGATGATGAGATGGGATTGAATGCATACAGACTTTTTTCAATCATTTATTTGTTTCTGAAATCGGCTAACTGCATTTTTAAATAAAGCATCATCTGGAAAAAGTGTCCCCCAATCATGAATCTGATTTAGATTTTAAAGTATATTCTGATGCTGTTAAAAGTTTAAAACTATGCTAATTAAACTCCAAAAGCATTCCACGTAAAATAAAGGGACATATTTAAGAATCACAAAGAAAAATATTTGAACTGAATGATCTAAATTATCCAGTGATTCTCAAATAGACTGTCTCTCGAAAACATGAAGTTGCATAATCACACATGCAGCCTGGTGATGTTCTGGAAATATATTTGAAAATGACGTACCAAACTTTTTATATACTGTACATCCAGTAAAAAATCCAGGAATATTAAAAAGTAATAATTATCACATAGTGTGTTGCGCATTCATGTGCCAATTTGTAGCATCACAAGCACGACAGATTATCAAATTAGGCCACTCAGGCCATGGTTCTGACGGAATCATATTGATGAAATGCAGTTACACTACAGTAGAGATCACTCGAATCCATCACACGGAAATGTGCTGGCTAGTAACCCTCAAGAGTCAAAATAGAAGATGCACCAGTTAATGACACCCTGAACTGCATGTGACACAGTATATGACACTCAGCAGCTGTGATTAGCTATCTCTCTATTGTAACTGAATCACATTGCGGGAGTTGTCACTGGTCAGTGTGTTCGCCCTGATGTGTTTCATGCGAAAGTGATTGATGTCCTGTGGAAACTTAACGGGGGGATAACAGTCAGCTGCTGGTGCCTGTCAGGAGGGGTGTTGGGAGTGGAGTGGAGTGGAGTGGAGTGGGGGGTTGGATGGAGAGGCAACAGTGGGGGGAGGGGGTGCAACTGGGCTGCATCGTTCGCTCCCCCCTGGCTGACTCTCTGTCTCTCTCTCCTGGGCTGGTTTATATGGAAGGAAGAGAAGGTTGTTGAGGGAGGGAGGGAGGGGGAGAGAGAGATGGACGTAGAGGGCGCTGGAATGGTATGCCCTCACTGAGATGCTTGTTCTGTCTGCCTTCATGTTGCAGGAGGTCAAAGAGGACCGCTCGCAATTCATTTGCCCCCTGTGCGACAAGAACTGTCAAACCCAGCACTCGCTCACTATGCACATCAGACAGGTAATTGCACATGTTCATGCCAACGCTCCAACATACACAATGAGTGTTTCCCAATTTCCAGTGTTCTAGCCTTGCTAGGACATGACATGCCCAGTGATTTTATACTTTGGTGAACTCCGCGAAGTATCCAATCACTGGGCATTTCACGTCCTAGCAGGGCTAGAACTCAGTCACATGACACAACTTAAAATGGATGTCCAATGAAAATACCATTACACTCACTTGACACAACTGAAAGTACAGTGAAAAAACGCTATTGCACTCACTATTACACAACTGAACTGAATATGAAATGAAAATGTGCATTTAATGTGAAACTTTGCAACTGAAATGGATGCACTGTAAAAAAAACAAATGCCAGCAATAACAATAATAGTCAGTTCCCTTGCATGCATGCTAATTCTCTACCCTTTGCTATCCCTCCGATAGCACAACACTGAGAGTGGGGCCACGGACCACTCGTGCAGCATCTGTGGCAAGGCCCTGAGCTCGGCCAGCTCCCTGGACCGCCACATGCTGGTGCACAGCGGAGAGCGACCCTACAAGTGCTCCGTCTGTGGACAGACCTTCACCACCAACGGCAACATGCACAGGTGAGACAGACACCTGTGACTACTTTGTCTACTCCTGTAAACCAATTACACATACTGAGACAAAGAAAAGTTACTACTACTATTATTACGACTACTACGACTACGACTACTACTATTACTATTACAATTACTACTACTACTACTGTCTACTACTACTACTACCCCTACTTATCATAATAATAAGCCTTTGGCTACACCTGTGAGACCTGAAGAGGTGTGAATGTTGATTGCTGATGAGGAGGGAAAAGTGTGACGGGGCGGGAGAGGGGATATTGAGGGGTGAAGTTGGAGTTGGTGATTTAAATGGTGCACTTGGAGGCAACACGTAGCAAAAGATGCTCCTCCAGCTCATGCTGCTGGGATTGGTTGCTGCGCGTGTGTGCCTGTGTGTGCCTGTGTGTGCCTGTGTGTGCCTGTGTGTGCCTGTGTGTGTGTGTGTGTGTGCGTGTGTGTGTGTCACTGAGTTTTGGTGGGGGCCCCTAATGGATTGTCAGCGAAGCAAAGGAACAGGAAGGGTGGATGTGGATGGGGGGTGGGGGGTGATGGGGTTGGCTGAGGAAAAGGGGGTGAGGAGGAACAGGGGGATCCCTTCTCAGATCTGTGGACTGCAGTCAGATGACTTCCTGCTTCTACTTGCAGTGTGATTGCAGTTGTTTACTTAAGAGAAAGGGTGGATAATTCGTTGTGTGTGTTTGTTTGTTTGTTTATTACGACGTTTTTTTGTGTGCATCACTGTTGTTGCATCTAGCCTTTGGATTTTTGGATGTATGTGTGGAGGACCCTTTTGTAGGCCATTGCAGCCATTCCTTATATGGATGGGAGGTGTGTGTTTTGAGCGAGCGAGTGAGCGAGAGGGAGGGAGGGAGGGAGAGACCTAGAGAGCGCAAGGCAGGAAGAGGAAATGGGAGAGCTTGTCGAGGATGCTAGGAGGCCATTTGCACACATAAGCCGTAAGCTCATTACAGCATGGCTTGTTGGGCAAGGATATTAACTCATTCACCCAACACAGAGAATTAATCATGTCTAATCCATTCATTGAAGAAAGGACACTCTAGGTCATAGATAAACACATCCCCTCACCGTTCGTGTGTCCCCCTCTGCAGCCTGTAGATAAATTTGAGAGAGAGGGGGGGGAGCAACAGAGAGAGGGAGTGGTAGAGAGAGAGAGAGGGGGGGGGGCAACAGAGAGAGAGCGAGAGAGAGGGAGTGGTAGAGAGAGAGAGGGGGGGGGCAACACAGAGAGAGAGAGAGACAGAGGGAGCGACAGAGATAGAGAGAGAGAAGAGTGTGAAGAGTGGAGGGGGGGAGATAGAGAGAGAGAGATAGAGAGAGAGAGAGAGGTGTGCTGTGAAATCTACAGTGCCCTCTGGCACATGTGCCAAGACGCTGCAGTAAAAGTCCCTCAGATAAAGTTTATGATCCTCTATTAAAGTAAATCAACAACACATCTCCATTTTTTCCCTCCCTTTCGCTCCTTTTCTCTCTCTCTCTGTGGGCACACTCAGGAACACGCTGTCCGTTTCTGTTTCTTAAATGCTTGTAGTAAGCCACTGAGACGTTTTGTCGCTTGACCCAACAGTAGCACTGTGCGGCTGGCCAATGAGCTGCAGTATATCTCCCATGACAACGGGGCGTGAGCAAGGCCAGAGGGCTGAGATGTGAGATGGAACAGGATTTGGGCTGTCAGAGTCGGGTCCACATATGGGCGGCCATCACGCTGCCTGACTGCTATTAATAACCTTGGCTGCCGAATGTAAAACAAGATTCACACCACTGCGCTTGCTGACATTTATACACTCCTCTCCTCCCTCTCTCTCGCTCTCTCTCGCGCTCTCTCTCTCTCTCTCTCTCTCTCTCTCTCTCTCTCTCTCTCTCTCTCTCTCTCTCTCGCTCTCTCTCACCCTTTCTTTCTCACTCATCTCTCTCACCCTTTCTTTCTCACTCATCTCTCTCACCCTTTCTTTCTCACTCACCTCTCTCTCTCTCTCTCTCTCTCTCTCTGTCTCTCTCTCTCTGTCTATCTCTCATACTTTTTCTCAATCAGTGTTGGTCTCTCTCTTCCCTGTTCTATTGTCTGGCATGTGGGTATACATAATCATACATACAGACAGAGGCCCACAGACACACACACGCTTGCACACATGCACACCCACACGTACATAATAGCACACTATACCACAGGCTTTTCATGCTGAAGGCTCTTAGTGTTTTGGGTGTGCGTGTGGGAGGAGTGGGGGGCACACAAGACTTGTTCTGAGATGAATAGGGACATGCCGAAGCACACACTCGGTTTAACAGCGATTGTGAGGGCTCCTCGCTGAGCCCACATCCAACGGCAAGCCTAGAGTCTCATATGTGGTAGAACCTGAAAGGTGGGTTTGTTCCTGCTCAGGCACTTCGTGCTGCTTGTGGGGTGGGAAGAGCTGCAGCTCAGAGGAGCAGAGAGAAGAGAAGAGAAGAGGAGAGAGCAGAGCAGAGAGTGCAGAGGAGAGGAGAGAGAAGAGAAGAGAAGAGAAGAAGAGAGGAGGAGGGGGGGGGCACGTCTCAGCATGTTGTAATGTGACTCTTCTCTGCATCTGACCTCTTGAGGAGAAAGCCCTCTGCTGTCCGTGTTTATGCCATGCATTTTTATCTTCCCACACTCTCCTCCCCGCTCTCTGTCTCTCTCTCTCTCTCTGTTGAGGAGACACACACACACACACACAAACACACACACACACAAACACACACACACACACACACACACACACAAACACACACACACACAAACACACAGGGATAAACACCACATACACAACGATTTACATACCAGAAGCTCATGCTTTTGAGTTTGGGGCATTGAATTAAATTAATGTGTGACAAGACAGTGAGGACTTGTGTGAGAAACGAGTGTTGTAAACACATTGTGGCACACTGTGGATGGATGATGGCGTGTCTCAGCCACTCGTGCACAGGGAGAGAACTTGCAGCGAGTGTGCGATGCAGACCTGCATTTTGGCGTACCTAAGAATAGAAACAATTAGGCCCAGACTAGCAATCTTCCCTAATGCTGGGTAGCTGCCCGGGATAATCTCTAACCTCACTCTAGTCTGGGATTCTGGATGACACAATGAAACGGCAACGGTGGAATTTCAGTGCCCATGCAAATTTGGAGTCACAACAAAATTATTTAACACTCCCTCTGTGACCTTTTGCCGTATAAATGTGAAATGCTGTTGTACAGTGGCCAAGATGATCATGAGGTAGTGCGTCTAGGAGTGTGTTTCTCGAAAGTGTTGTTGCTAACTAAGTGCAATGCAATGCCAATGTCCCATTGGCAACCTACTTAGTTGCTAACTGGTTAGCAATGATGCTGTCGAGAAACGGGGTCCTGCTTAACTTGGGGGGAAAAAAACAATAAATAGTGCTTTTGTTTTACTCTGTCATCTCTGCAGATGATGGCACCAGCACCATCTCTGAAGATGATAGCACCCTAAGTAAGTGTGCGTGTGTGTGTGTGTGCGTGACTGCGTGTGTGCCTGCGTGTGTGTGACCTTGCAGACACATGAAAATCCATGACAAGGACCCAAACACTGTCCTGAACACGAGCCCGCCCTCCCCAACCAAGCGCAGACGTCTGTCGGTCAAGCGGAAGCCCAGTGTGGAGGATGAGGAGGAGACAGCTGACCACTCGCCCAACAAAAAGGTACCTTGACCAACCTAATTTGTATGCACTGTTTAATTCCATTGTTTACTTTTTATTTTGCATATTTCATTGTATATATTTTCTATTTTATTTTGAGAGTTTGCCCCCAAGAATGCTCGAAAAAAAAAACTGTTAAAATGAGACGTAAAAGTCTTTATAAAACTATAAGTCACAGCATCAGTAATGGCAGACTGCAATTGTGTACTTCTTTACCACTTAACTACAGTATGCCTTAAGTCAAATTTGTGGTTTTAAAATGGCGGTTGTTCTCACCAAATCTTAATTCTATGTTGTTCCATCTTCCTGGTGTCTTGTGCCATCACTTGGGAAGTAAAGCTTACTTTTCAAATTAACCAATACATTCATCCACAAATATTTGTGGTCAGTGTCAGTATGTTACACATTGTGTATCGTGATGAATGCAGGATGCGGATGCTTGAGTGCACTGGCGTTGCCAGGCTAGGTTGGTGTAAATGTGTGATTACCTACCCTGGCTCCTAGACTGAGCATCTTGTGTTGTGCTATTTTGCCGTCTCCCCTCCCCTCCCCTCCCCTCCCCTCCCCCAGGTAATGATGGAGGATCAGGCAGGGGAACGAGGTCGAGGCAAGCGTGAGGAGGAGCTGCTGCACTGCCCCATCTGCTTCAAGACCTTCATCTGTAAATATGGGCTTGAGTCCCACATGGAGACTCATCCAGACACTACTCTGAGGTAAGAGCCTTACCACAGACCACACACACACACACACACACACACACACACACACACACACACACACACACACACACACACACACACACACACACACACACACACACACACACACACACACACACACACACACACACACACTTCCATACAGTACACACACACACTTGCATACAGTACACACACACACTTACCACAGGCATATACTACACACACACTATTGCACACACACTCTTTCACTCACACACTGTTGCATGCACACACAGGCGCACACTTGCACACACACATAAATACACACGCATACGATTGCAGGCGCACACACAAACACACACATTCTTATGCAACCTGCTCGACAGGATCAAGTAAGAGCAAGTAACATGTACACACATTCTTAGACAAGCACACACTCACAGATCACTGTTGGAGCATAGTCAAAGCATATTTCGTTGATCGTTGATCATATTTTTCTTCCCTCATTAAAAATTAAAATTAAGGCCCTGCCTTGGCCTAACGGTAGGGCACTGGGTTACTAAAGCGGCGACCCGGGTTTGATTCCAGCACGTGTCATTTGCCGATCCCTCCCTGTCTCTTTCCCCACTCATTTCCTGTCTGTCCTTCGCTGTCCTGTCAGGAATAAAAGCGAAAAGCCCCCTAAAAATACTTTAAAAAAAAAGAAAATTAAAACTTGCTGTTTGTTGCTGCAGGTGCAACCTGTGCTGCATCAGCTTCCGCACCCATCGTGGCCTGCTCCGGCACAACTCCGTCATCCACAAGCAGTTGCCCACCGACCCCTCGGGACGCCCCTTCATCCAGAGCAACCCCTCAGTGCCTCTGGGCTTCAGTGACCTGGCTTTCATCGACTTCTCCTGCCACAAGTTCCCTCAGATTGCCCAGGTTTGTGTGCTTGTTACAATTAACCCTAGGGAACAATTTGAATGAAATGAAATGGATGCACATCTTTGCTTTGGTGAAAATCAAATTTGATTGCTCTCTGTTTGTCTACCATGTAACACTATTTTAATCATGACGGATCCTATTAATATCACATTTCAATGTCTTGTTGTTGCTTTTTTTCCATAGGTGTGGTGTGAGACCAACTTGCGCAGATGCTCGAGCAAGTTTCACCGGTTTGTGTGCGAAGTCTGCAACAAGGCTTTCCCCCTGCAGGACTCCTTGGAACTGCACAGAGTCACGCACAAATCCATCGCCGCTACCGACACCAACACTGCCACTGCCACGGCCACAGGTGCAGCTGAGGCTCCGAGTGCCGATGACATCACTGCTGCAGATAAACCCGGGATTAGCTCCACAGAAGAGAAGCAGGCCGAGGGCGAGGGGGATGGGGATGGGGAGGCGGCCGTGCCAAAGGATCCGCTGCCCTCAGAGGATGAGCACAAGACTAGCTTTATGGACTATCTGGGCCTCCAGCACTCGTCCAAGGTGAAGGCCGGCCCGTCGGAGGAGGAGCTGCAGCAGGCCATCCTAGATAGCATCCGGGTGATCCGCGTGGAGCCGCCCGTGACCAATCTACCTCAGGAGGCCAGCAGCAGCCTGGGCCTGCCCCTGGTGGAGCCCCTCTCCCTCCAGGGCCTGACCCAGAGCAGCGCGCTCAACCTGCTCTCCCTGCAGCCCCTGCCGCGCGGCTTCGTGATCGGGGCCGACAGCAGCCTGCTGGTGCGTCCCATCAGCGGCCAGGCCGGCGTGGACGTGCAGCAGATCCTGAAGATGGCGACCACGGTGTCTTCGCAGATGGCTGCCGCCATGCCTGCTTTGGCCAAGACGTCCGCCCACGCGCAGCAACAGCAACAGCAGCAGCATGCTGACGCCAAGCACATTCCGCCGCTGAAACCGAAGCCACCGGTGACGCCCCGCTCCAACGTGGGCACCTCCAACCCCCCGCCGCCCCCCATGAGTGCCCAGCAGGCCTCTCCCGGCTGCATCAGCCCCAGCTTGCCCCCGCCCACCGGCCACCTCCTCAGGACCGCCAAACAGTCCTCGTCTTCCTCTGCGTCCTCCTCCTCCTCCTCGTCCCCCATCAACCAGGGCTACAGCTGGGAAAACGCACAGCTGGGCTCCGACAGCGCTGTGACCGCGGTGCCTTACGACGCGGCCGCCGGCGCAGAGGAGGCGGGCGGCAAGGACGCCAAGAGCAAGGCCCCCTCCTCCAAGACGGAGTACCCGTGCCGCTTCTGCACGCAGGTCTTCTCCTTCCCCGCCGGCCTCCAGGCCCACATGCGCCACCACCTGGGCGCCTCCCCGTACCAGTGCAGCATCTGCAGCTACGCCGCGCCCGACAAGGCCACGCTCATCCGCCACCTGCGCACGCACAGCGGCGAGCGGCCGTACGTGTGCCGCCTCTGCCACTACCCCTTCACCGTCAAGGCCAACTGCGAGCGCCACCTGCGCAAGAAGCACATGAAGAGCACGCGCAAGGAGATCGAGAAGAACATCGAGTACGTCACGTCCTCGGGCTCGGGCGGCGTCGGCGGCCTCAACCCCACCACACTGGACCTCCTGGACCCGGCCGGCACCAGCGTCACGGCCTGCCGCTACTGCGGAGAGGACCTCAAGAACTACCGCGCGCTCCAGATCCACCTGCGCACGCACAACGGCTGCCAGCGCAAGCCGTACGAGTGCCGCCAGTGCGGCGCGGCCTTCCTGGCCAAACGGAACTGCATTCACCACCTGCTCAAGTGCCACCCCGAGGTCCCCGAGAGGGAGATCGAGGAGCACATCACCGCTCTGGCGCCAGTCATGGCTCCCGCAACCATCCCGAGCTCTACCCAGCCCCTGTCGTCCTCAAACGGCCTCCTGGCGGGGACTCCGCTGCCCTGCGTGAAAAGCGACACCAGCTCGTACACCATCACTGCAGACCAGGACCAGCCCCTCGACTTCTCCAACAAGTCCAACAGCGTCCCCATCAAGCGTGAATCGGCGCCCTCGCCACAGCCGTTCGACTGCTCCATGGAGCCCATCGACCTCTCCATCCGCAAGGACCCGGAGAGGAAGCGGATGAAGCGCGAGGCGGCAGACCCCATGCCCTTGCATTGCCTTGCAGTGACCGATCTCAAAAAGGAGGTTCCGTTCGCTGCCAGCACCACACACAAAGGGCCAGAGGAGAGCCACAGCCTTCAGCGGCCCTTTCAGATCTCCCCTCCGCTGCTCACCTCGGCGCTGACCAGCGAGCAGCTCAAGACCACCCCGAGGCTGAAGCCGCTGCTGCCCAAACCCAGCGTGGTGTCCACCGCCACCGCAGAGCTTCCCCCTCTCGCCTCCATCGCCCAGATCATCTCCTCGGTCTCCGCTGCCCCATCACTACTCAAAGCAGGAAGGAGCGCCAGCAGCAGCCCTTCTGTCTCGGACAGCGGCAGAGGGCTGGTGAGTGTGGAGGTTCTGAGTGAAAAAGCCGTCGTGTCTGCCACCATTGGTCCTGAGGCTGCCCTCGCTGCATCTGAGGACTCGATCGCTGGCGGCAACCCTAAAAAGAGAGGCAGGAAGCGATCGGTCTCTGAGGACATTGACGAGAACAGTCTCGGCCTGGCCTGCGGGCTGGACCTGGAGTCCAGCGGGGAGTTCCCCAGCGTGGAGAAGATGCTAGCCACCACAGATGCTAACAAGTTTAGCCCTTACCTGAGGCCGACCGGCGTGGACTCGATGCCGGGGGACATGGAGAGGGAGAGGCAGTCGAACAGCGAGGAGGAGAAGGACGGGATTAAGGAGAAACAGAAGCCTAGACCTCAGAACAAAGTTAAGAAGAACGCTTACTCTAATTCAGTGCAAAAGATGACTTGCCCCTACTGTCCAAGAGTGTTCCCCTGGGCCAGTTCTCTGCAGAGGCACATGCTAACACATACAGGTATAGTATCATACATACAGCTCATACATAGTAAAGACTAAGTTTACAGTTACACTTTACTAGTGATCTTATTTTTCACTGTTGCTTCTGCCCACCATACCAGTTAATCCAACTTTTTGGTTTCTCTGGAGGTTTTAGGCAATGCAGGAATGTTATTTCATAATTGTGAATGTTTTGTGCCTTATAGGTCAGAAGCCATATCCATGTCCACAGTGTGATGCATTGTTCTCCACCAAGTCCAACTGTGAGCGTCACTTGCTCCGCAAACACGGAGTGACCAGTCGCCTGCTCCAGAACAATGGGTCTCGCTCCAAAGGCAGAGGAGAGGAAGGTTCCCAAGGAAGTGCAGGTATGCACGGCTACTAAGATGGCCAAAAAATCACTAGCCTAGCTGCATCCTCCAACAGCAAATGTTTCTATGCTACCATTCCTACTGTCTTATGGCTATTCTGATTTTACCTGAAGAAGGTCTGATGACCGAAACATTGTATTTAAGTTTGTTGGTGGAATGGACAGTGTTTTGCAGATTTATTTACACTTGAATGACAACCCCACTGGGATAATATCCTACGCACCTGTCTACCTACAGAGGTGTACAAAAGCGTCATTTTGATCTATTCTGATTCTAGTCTGATTTTAACACTTTTGTTGGCTTCTTCCAGAGAGCATATCTGACACCGAGCAAGGAGGGTCTTCAGAGGCGGGGGACCTGAACCTTAACTATGATGGCAGCAAGGGGGGTGCTGAGGATAAGGATCTGGATCAGCTGGACCAGTCCTCCATGGCGGGGCAGCCCGAGGACGGGTCGGACAACACTGATGACAGAGCGGAAGACATGGAGAACACTGTGGCCGAGGACAGCGACGACACTCAAAGCAACAAGAGCCTGGACGTGAATCTGGCCTGCAAACTCATTGACTTCAAGCTGACGCCCAGTGGCCAGCCCCAGCACATGGGGGTGGTCGCCGCGGCCTCCGCTGCCAGGGCAGAGCTGGACAGCGGCTCTGCGGACCATTTCCAGCACACCTGTCCCACCTGCAAGAAGAGCTTCCGCCACGCCACCACCCTCAACCGGCACCTAAAGTCCCACCTGCAGGAGGCCCAGGCAGAAGAAGCCGCCAGAAAGAAGGCACGTCAGCCCAAACCCACCACCAGCAACGCTGGCGAAGCAGAGGCGGAGCAAGACGGAGCGGCTCTGGAGAAGGACAACATCAACAGCAGCAGCAGCGCGGAGAACTCCGGGGGAGAGGAGGACGATAAGGAGCGGGAAGATAGGAGTGATGAGGAGGAGGACAGCGCCTCCACAGAGTCCAAGGGTGGGAGCGGTGAGAACGGCGGAGCAGGGAAGACGGACAAGAGGAAGAAGATCTGCAGCATGTGCAACAAGCGCTTCTGGAGCCTGCAGGACCTCACCAGACACATGCGCTCACACACAGGTTAGTACAGTACATCTGTTAAGTAAGGTTTATTTAATTAATCTTAGGTGTTGTTTTTGTTTGCTTGGCCATCCAATCACCTGACCAGTTTGTGATGTCTCCATCTCCCCGCTCTCCAGGTGAAAGGCCTTTTAAATGCCAAACCTGCGAGCGGACCTTCACCCTAAAGCACAGCCTTGTGAGGCACCAGCGCATCCACCAGAAACCGCTGGACAACAAAGACATGGAGGTCGAGGGAGAGGGAGAGGGAGAGGACGAGGACGATGAGGTGAACGAGGCCATGCTGAGGGACGATATGGGCTCTGAGGACGGGGAGGCTTCCCCCTGCCACCCTGGCAGCCTGGGCGAGTCGACCGCTTGCAGTGCCAATCCCGCTGCACTGGACGAAAATGAGAGCAAGGAAGAGGAGTCAGCAGGCAAACACGAGCCTGTAACGGGAGATGAGAAGCAGCAAGAAGAGGAGGAGGAGGAGAATGAGGATGAGGATGAGGAAGGGGAAGGAGAAGGGGAGGAGGAGATTGGAGACAAGAGGGAAGAAAATGCAGAGACGGCAGCTGTGGAGGAGACAGAGGCACTGTCTAAAGAGCCAGTCCAAGAGCCTAAAGCCAAGAGTGCTTCCTTAGAGGACCAGACAGGTGGCGCTATGGAGGCCGCTGAGGACCAGGCTGATGACATGGCAGAAACTGGGGAACAGCCAGAGTCCACTCAGTGAGTGGGGATGGACTACTGTGGGCTCTGGCCCAATCGTAACATAGTCTTGTTGTGCCATACGTCAACAAAACTGGTGCAAAATGGGTCTTGGTTCTAGGTATTTAGTACTTTTTCATGTTATCTCGTAGCTGTGGAAAAATTTAAACAATCAGTTCAAAGATAATTTTTGAGTGCCTTCATATTTTTCCCCAGACCAGATTTTTTTATAAACTGGAGAGAGTTCTTATAAATATTTTACTGTTTTGATAATTTTGAAATTAAATGATAGTTCAACAGCATTTATATCACATTCTATTTGTACAAATTACATTGAGAAGATATGGAAACATTTAAAATGTATTATTCACAATTGAAATTCCATTTTGTCTTTAGTATTAATGAGACCTTTGGCTTGAATGTGTTTTTGTCTCGTATGGGACAAGGCAGACCTTGAAGTGCCTTCAAAGTGCATCCTCTTTTTGAATATCTTTTGCATCGTCTTTGAATGGATGCTCAATGGAGGACATGGACCTTTAGAAGAGATATAAATACTAAGATGTTCAGTTCATACTTTAACACCTCTGACAGTTCACTGATGGAACATTTTTGGGGCAATATTTGCTCTTCTTTGAGCCATTCAGATGGAGACGAGAACCCCCAGTCAAGGACAAGCTTTTGTGGGACTGTTCCCCCTGCTGGCTGGGATTGTCATGCTTTATGTCGAGACACTAGCTGTGGTGCTTTGTCTTGCAGCTAGGAAGACTGTGTGCTTGTTTTATGTGTGAGTGTGTGCCAGTGTGTGTGTGTCTTCGGGTGAAACTTCTGCGTTTTTAAGACAACAATGTGTGTTTGACAACAATAAGTATTTCATTTACTGTGTTAACTGAAGTGCACTGCGTGCATCTGTTCAATGCTGTATTTGAGCTGGAAGGGTTAGCTTGTATTCTGTTGTGTGCCCTGCTGGCCCTATTGCCTTACGGAATATGCCTGTCTTCGTTTGTACTGCAGTCTTTAATAAAACAAGCCTTTTTAGTAGCTAACAGAAGCAACCTCAGTAGCTAACGAAACAAACCTCAAAATGTGTGACAGCCGAAGCTGGGAATGTGTAGGTTGTGTTTGGAGTGTTGAGCAATTGGTGAGTTGGGCGAAAAGCTCAATTCTGAATGACTAAGAACAAAATGGAGTTGCAGAAAAATCCAGTCCTGCACAGTCAACAGTGTCAACTTTAATATGCATCATTTTCAGATGAACAGATAGAACTGCTTGATTCTGAAGCAAGTATTGGTATTATACTAAACATAGCATCTTCCATTGTAACTAATTATTATAGAGGTGGCGGTTGGTTAGGACACTCCTTTAGCCATTACTCTGGCTTGTTTGTATTGCATTTATCTGCAGCAGAAATCAGAAGGCATCGTTGATTCACCCTTGAACTGTATTTGTTTTTTATTTTTATTTTAGATAACCGGTCTTCATTGTGTCCCGAATGACTGTGTGCGTGTGTGTGCGCGTGTGTTTGTGTGTGTGCGTGTGTGTGTGTGCGTATGTGTGCTTGCATGTTAACAGCTAGTCTGATCATTAAAACACACTGAATGAATTGTTTTAATCTATTTATTGGGGAAACTAGAAAGCGGTGAAAAGCAATCCTGAGAAGCCATGAGATCACGTTCATGCTGCTAAGAGGGTTGGAGAGATGGAGTGATGTTTGGATTTTCATTTAGCCGTACATGTAATGGGTTCTGAAGCATGAGATACTGTATAGGCCTTAAATTACATTTGTTAATTTTTTGTCTTGTTTTGTTGCAATTACTTCAACTCTAATTCAGAAAATCCTTTAAAAAACAAAAGAAAAAAAGGAAAAAGGAAAATGACAAAAAGTGGGTGTTGGTCTGCGTTTCCATAGACATATTTTGAGTTTGGATCTTAGAATAGTTGCATGTTATTCTACATTTTTTTTGTTATTTTTGTCAGTTCTCTTCCTCAGGGGCTTTTCTGAATATGCATACACTCTGTTATCATTATTTTGTGGGGGGAAAACCGTGATCTTTATTATAGTGAGAAAAGCAATCACTACAATTACATGTGCACTTGACTGTGAATTTTTTCAGGAAAGTTTGCCAATGGCTTCATCTCAGCTTCTTTGTATCTTTGCCTTCATCTTTTCTTGTAGCCTATCCAAATTGACTGTTGAAATCACCATAGAATATTTTAAGTTTTAAGTGGGCTTGAAACATATTGGATCTGACGTATGGTTTGATTTTCTATTTTTCTTTTACTCTGTACAGGTTCTTTGTAATGTCATTCTATGTTGAAATCATTTAAACAATAAATGTACACTAAGAAAGAAGTCTTCTTTGTGGTATACTTTTACTGTCTTCTCTTCTTGCACTAGGCATAAGTAGGACAACAGCCTGTTCTCTTTTCCAGTGAATTCCCTTAGAAATAGGCAAGTAGGCCTATTCTAGAGAGCAGAAGCAGCATCATTTCGAGGAACGCCTGATGTAATATTATTGGTCCATCCATGTGCTCTGGGAATTATATTATAGGCCTGCCAAACAACGAAATGCGAAGCACGGAACTGCACCCTTGTGGTTGTGGTAGTTTCCACAGGACAACTCAAAGATTTTTTTTTATTTTTTTTTTAAATATACAAGTTGCCAAGAGTGGATGCTATCTACTTCCCAGAGCACATGTAAGGCCCATTTAGGCCTAAACCAAAGAGATGGGTGACGAAACATCGCCCAAAAGAAACAAAATGGCGTTTAACAAATTTCCAGTTTGCATCCCCAAGCTGGACCCTTTTCGGCACCCGTAAACACATGGGCGGAAGTATTGTCTCGCGATTCACGAAGTCAGCATGGGCTACGAAGCCAAGCTGCTTCTGTTTCACCCACATCGTCGATAGTGTTAAAAACAAAGCAGTATTTCACTCACATTTTGTTTCATTCGGTTACATTTCATAATAATGGCTACGGACCACGTTGTGCCTGGACAGTTTGATGACGCAGAGGAATCGGGGAGGTAGATATGTTTTGATTTTGGGCTCATTGACTATGCTAGGTTTACGTTAGCAAACATGTCAAGTTATTCTTGTCATTAGTGTCAAAGAAGAGTATTTTCCTCTGTTGTTGGTTGTTTTCTGACCAGCAAATACAGACAATATATCCGTGTTGTACTGTTAATTAATCTACTTTTCAAAGGAGGTCTGTGTTGCCAACCAAACTTCTAGGGTAGCCTATCATCTGTTTCTGGGCAGCTATATACTGAGGACTGAAAATGTGAAAATCTTGGAGGCGAGACGCATGGCACAATATATTCTACAAAATTGAATATATTGAAATGGCTTTTGCTTGTAAAAGTGTGTGACGTAAGGGCTACAAGACCTAATGTGCTGTCAGATATGGAGCGCGAGGGTATCTCTAGTTCTATCTCTTGCTACATTGTAGCCTACAGTTAATTTGTTGTGCTATTCGTCACATTGTAGCGAAATCGAAGCCCCTCAACAAAGTGGAACTGGGGTCCATACCACAAAACAGGACGACCTTGTGCAAGATGCATTCGATGAAGACGATGATGACTACGAAGATGATGATGAGGATGACTGGGACGTGGATGGAGATTTCATCAAATGCAATACCGCCCTAAGGACAGGGAACGTTCAACAGGTTGCTTTTCTCTGCGACTTAAATTCCCATTAAAATGTATAATATGTGGTAAACATCCCCAGCATTGCCGTGTTGAGGTACATTATAGAATTCCCTTTATTCTTATTAACGTTCATATTATCTGATGCTGATTATAACCTTAAAATAGACCTAAGTCTTGTTTTAAAAAAATCTAACGCAACATGCATCAAAGTGCAGCATTAAAGTGCAGCGCTTTCTTGACCAAAACGCCACATTAACTACATTAATATAGCAATATTCCTGCCGTTATAACCATGTAGTACTCTACATTAGTACAATAGTGACTGCAGTTGTGAAACCACAGTAGAGAGCAGAATGTTTTTTCACAAGGGAACTTAACCCATCCAATTAACATCTTTCCCTACAGTGTAATTATAATAATCTCACTCTCAAGACTTGTTACATTATTGTCCTTTTATAAACACACGGTAGCATTACTTAAAAATATTGCCCTATGCACTAATTGTTTTGCAATGGTCTGATTTGAATGCCTCCTCTTGTTTTTGTTTTGTTTTGTTTTTTTCAGGCTAATCGGCAGAACCCAAGTAACAAAGCAAAAATGTCTACTCCCTCTGACAAAGTTCTACGGAAATTTGAACACAAGATCAACCTAGGTAAATTCACATGTCATACAAAACCCAACATCTGTCAGCTAAATCATACAGTAGTTCCAAAAGTGCTCAGTAAGGAACTTAAGTTGAACATTCTGATTCTCACTAGTAGAGTCGATTCTTCCCTCCCACATAACAGTTCACTCCCATCAAAGCCACCTGCATGCACAAAGGCATGTGCAGACTTGTCAGAATTTTATCAGTGCTCTGACCAGAAAGTAGCATTGAAAACATAGCATTGCTTCCACACCAAAGAGTTGTGTCTGTGGTACCCTGGTGTGCCCCTTCACAGGTGCCTGGACACTGCAACTTGGAAATAGAATTAAAGTCTATTTTTCTATGCTGGCTTTAACAGGCAGTAAGTGGAGTGCCATTGAAAGCAATGGAGTCATTACATGGTTTTATTCATTACGTGGTGGTGTCTTGGATGAATGAATGCCTTGTGAGGCAGTTATGGTGGATGTTGGGCTAAGATCGCAACAAGACATTTGGCTGTGTTACTCACAGGAAAGCTTCAAACAAATCATGCTGCCTCATGGTTCATTAATAGAATTTTGAATGTCAAGCACACCTGCCTAAATATATTTTGCTAGGTGAAAATGAATCTGGTCATAATCACAATTATCACATGCCTTCTTCTCATTCAGTAAGTTAGCTTAGTTTGTTTGCCCATTTCTTTTTTGATTATTCCATCTCTGTGCTTTATGATTTATATGATTGAGCTAATGGGTGATGAAGAACATTTTCATGTGCAGTATTCTACAGCACTGAGTGACGCATCATTATTTCAAAAATGAGGTATGGTAGTTTCTCTGGAGATGACACCATTATTTGAGACTTGGTCGTTCTGACAGTTTTTCCTTATGCCCTCTATGTCGGTGATCATTGTGCCTTAAAGGGACACTGTGTGATATTTTTAGTTGTTTATTTACAGAATTCATGCTGCCCATGCATTAATGTTACCTTTTTCATGAATACTTACCACCAGCATCAAATTCTAAGTTTTCATTTTGACTGGAAAAATTGCACTTTTCATACATGAAAAGGGGGATCTTCTCCATGGTCCGCCATTTTGAATTTCCCAAAAAATAGCCATTTTTAGCTGCAAAAATTACTGCACTTGGACCATACTAGAAAATATTTGTTTAATACTCCGTTAACTTTCATTTAATGATCAAATTTGGCAATAGGCAGCCCAATTTCAAGAAGCAGCATAGTTGCAGTACCTTTTTTGACCATTTCCTGCACAGTGTCCCTTTAAATCGGGACAAATGGGTGGTGGGAAAGAGAAGTAATTATAAATGGAGGACCAATATCTTTGCTGTCTTGAAAATGAGCAGTTCAATATTCTGTGTTCCCTTGTTCTTGCTGTATGGTGGCATGTTCATACCATAACAAAAGGCAGTGTATAGATAGCAGGGTGAGTGTGCAGAATCAGGAGGGAGGCCAGCAGAATGTTCCTTAGATAAGCCACAACCAGAATCATTGAGGAGCAGCACAAGCGTAGAAGCAAAGAGCCTCAAATGCACACACAGATATCGCAGGTCCATGTACAATGCGAATCAGCATTTTAAAAAAAAAAAAAAAATGTAAACCTACATGATGTAAAGTACATTTGTTTGGATATTTTCTCATACAAAAGTCTTACTGGCTGATGATAAGTCATTAGTTTATCTCTTTTATTTGAATCCCATGTGTGAAACATTTTGATAGTGTTTTACCAAAACTAGATTTCATTGCATGCTATCCTTATGAGGTTGTTGCCTTTGGAGGGATTGATGTCTCCATACTTGTTGTTTAATACGTATTAACAAGGTAAGGGATAAATCTATGAAGTATGCATCGAAAACCTTTGTTGGTCTAAAAAAAGATCGACACAAACCAGTTGTGCTTATCATACGTGTTGTTATTCTTTGTGTAGCACTGGCATATCTTAATGTTTTGTCATGGCTGGTGCCGTCATACACATCATTTGCATCAGTTTTCACCTTGCCTGCTCTTTGATGGCAGAGTGTAGAGTATTGTCATATTGGCACTGCATCTTCCACAGTGAAGACGTGTACCGCAACATCTCCAGTAATCCTTCTTAAAACAGGTCCGACCAGGCTGCCACTGACACTTTGTGCTGTTCTCTTACAGATAAGTTGAACTATGCCGACTCTGTCATCAACAAGGTGGTGGCCCGGGAAAGACAAAGAGAAGTAGAAACGTATGTACAGCCCTACATTTTTACAAAGCGGATTCCAAAAAAGTTGGGACATTTGGTATTTTGTGTATAAAATCAATATACTGGTATTTTCAAAACATTCAATCCATGCATAAGATGCACAATGCCACAAGGTCAACATAGCAACTGTTAAATTGAGGCAAAAGTATTGTTTTGAGGGAAATAAATTCGACCCATGCAACAAATCTCAAAAAGGTTGGGACAGGGCCAAAACATGTTGTAATAGTTGGATAATTCTAAAAAATAACACAAAGAAGAATATTTTAAAGGAACTATATTGACAGCCAACATGCACGCACAAATAAAAGACCATCACAGAGAGGCTGTGGTACTCTGTAGCGAAGATGTTGAGGGACTAATTACTAATCTATTACACAGAAAAAAATAATTATCAAAGTTGCAGGCATATAAGGCCTATTTCTGTAATGTAGAGTTCTGTGAAATCATTGCACGAGTTATTAGATCATGACATTATCATCGTCAATAAGCAAACTATGTCACTCCAACAATGACAGCTGTTGAAAAGCTGACCATAAACACAACACTTGATTAATGCATATGATGCAGACATTTAACAGTGCTGCATGTGGCAAAGCTCATTCTAAATGGACCCAGGAGACATGTGAAACTGTCCTCTGATTACAGAAGGGAAAATATTTCCTTATTTTGAAATATCCTTATTTTAAATCATGGAGTCATGCACATGTTACATAGAAGATTAATACTTCAGCTTGATGTAGTGGTCAGTCTGAAAGACAGTGTATATGATGGTAAAGGGGCGCAGTAGTGTCTTGGTTATGGTTTTCTTACGCATGTGGAGCGTTAAAAAGAAGGCTGAATGATATATACAGACTTTAAACAGCATACATAGCGACCAAGAAATTATATTTTGGCACACAGCCTTTAGATATTGCCACATAATGATCGCAAATTGCATTCCCTACTATGTTCCAACTGTATCGTTCCATCATAAGAGTTAACAGGTGACAAAATTGTTTTATTGCAGTCAGGATATGCCACATATTAAGCATAACAAGAAGGTAAACAAGTTGAAGAACACACCCATCAGTTGAGCTGCTGAAATCATGTCTCGCGCAGAAAAATATCTTTTTTTTTTTTTAAATAAAATGATGCCATCAGTCAAAGTGTTTAACTGTTAAGTCTCCTCTCTTGTTGTTAAGTCTTATGTAACTTTAAAAGCATTTTACTGGCCCTGTCCCAACTTTTTTGGGATTTGCTGCAAGGATAAAATTTTAAATTATCACATAATTACCTCAAAACAACAATTCTTCTTGACTTAAACAACTGATATATTGTCTGTGCATAATGCTCTACCTTATTAACATATTGAATGTTTTGAAAATGCCAGCATCAAAACACCAAGTGTCCCAACTTTTTTGGAATACGCTTGTAAAAAAAGGTTTTTAGTGTAGCTGCATTGAAAATAAGCTTGATGTGCTTTCTTTCACCCAGGTATCGAGTCAAGGACAAGTCAGACAGGGCAACAGTGGAACAGGCAAGTTAGAGAGCGCACACACCGAACACAGCAGGCGCAACACGGTGACATCTTTAGCCGGATGTCAGTCAGCTGTGTCCCATCGGGATTGTCATCATTAGCAATGCAGTATTGACTTTTGCAGTTGTTGTCATGCATATTTGATGGTGTTAGAGTGCATAGGCATGTTCAAGAGGTTATTCACAGGAATACCCTGACACTTGATGAAGTTTGACCAAAAACAAACAAACATGATGTAGCTAGCTGAGTGTCGTAAAGCTCTTCGTGTTTGCAGGTTTTGGATCCAAGGACGCGCATGATCCTTTTCAAGATGTTGAGTAGGGGTGTTATTTCCGAAATCAATGGATGCATCAGCACAGGAAAGGAGGTATACCTTTCAGCATGTTCCAACTGTTTTCCTAAATACCCAGTACAAACACAATATGTTACATCACAATGATGTAGCAATGAGATAAAGTAAGTTGAGGACCAATAGACTCTTTGCTATTGCGAGTGTTGGTATTGTTAGAGTTTCACTATTAATAAGCTGCTGATTACATAAAGGTATGACCTGTATTTTCCTCTGGTCTCTTATGCGTATTTCCTTTGTTAATCCCTATTAGGCAAATGTTTACCATGCAAGCACTGCAAAGGGAGAGAGCAGAGCTATCAAAATATACAAGACATCTATTTTACTCTTCAAAGACAGAGACAAATATGTCAGTGGAGAGTTCAGGTAAGGTGTTGATTTTACGATGGCCTTTACCTTCAGCTTCAGACATCTTCAGCATCCAATCTTCATGCAGTGCACTAATGAATTCCACCTGTCATTGCAGATTCAGACACGGCTACTGCAAAGGAAACCCGAGAAAGATGGTGCGCACATGGGCAGAGAAAGAGATGAGGAACCTCAGTAGGTAAGTTTCCCAGGAACAGACAAGCACTTCACTCTCTCTCTCTCTCTCTCTCTCTCTCTCTCTCTCTCTCTCTCTCTCTCTCTCTCTCTCTCAAGGTCCTTCTTTTTTAGGTATAACCACAGTCGTTAATGAGCATTCCTGTGGGATCAGTGTTGGCGTGTGATGCAGATGTGACTGTCTATGTTGGGTTTTTTTTTTTGCTTGGCAGGCTGCACACAGCTGAGATTCCCAGCCCTGAGCCCATCATGCTACGCAGCCACGTCCTCGTCATGGACTTCATCGGCAAGGATGACATGTACGTAGAACGGCTGTTGATTAGTTTGAGAGTATCCATGTGCCAATGCCTTTGCTTTTAATGAATGGTGTTAAGTAAATGTACCTCTCAACTCTAATACAGGGTTAAAAAAAATAGAATATGGATGCATCGTACTAGCAGGTTTTTTTTCTGGTTCTGTTTGTTTTACACAGTTGATGCCATGTGCCTTTGCAACATTTTGCGCAGCTTCCATTCGCCTCAATCTGTGCATAAACACAGAAGAGGATGGTGTTCAGTGAAAAACGTGGATGCATCTCTGTCTGCTGACAGGTTTTTCTGTGTTTTTTGCTTTTTGCTTTTATGTTTCATATTGCTGCTGGTGTCTTCGTTTTTTAGGCCAGCTCCGCTGCTAAAGAATGCAGTGCTCTCAGAGTCCAAGGCCCGGGAGCTTTACCTGCAGGTCATCCAGAACATGCGGAGGATGTATCAGGAGGCGCGACTCGTCCATGCAGATCTTAGCGAGTTCAACATGCTGTAAGACACATGAAGAATCCTTGTTCTATGTTTTGTTGGGCACAGATAAAACCTAACACAATAAGCAAAGAGTCCTTTTTGAATTCAAAAGATTCATTCTTTTTTTCTCTTTTTTTAAGATATCACAACGGAGACGCTTACATCATAGATGTATCCCAATCTGTGGAGCACGACCACCCTCACGCCTTGGAGTTTTTACGGAAAGATTGCAGTAACGTCAATGGTCAGTAGTAGTGATATACTTGTGCCACAGCAGTTCTTTCGTTTTAAATGAGAGGTTGTTTGATTTTGTTCATATTTTAAATGGCCCTTTGTGCCTTCTACAGATTACTTTCAGAAGCATGACGTGGCAGTGATGACTGTTCGCGAATTGTTCGAGTTCATCACGGATCCCTCCATCACCAATGACAACATGAACCAGTACCTCGAAAAGGTCAGCATAATCCTTTGGTGATGGCTCCACCTCTACCAGGCACATTTGAAAGGACATGGGTTTTCTCTTGTGGTGGTCATATTTTGGGAACATTTATTGAGTGTCTGTTAACACTGCTTTGGCCACGCTATATGACGGTCTTTATACTTAAAAGCGCTTAACTTTCGTTGCCTTTAGGCAATGGAGATATCTTCGGACAGGACGGCAGAGGAGAGGTCTAATCAAGACAAAGTTGATGAAGAGGTGCGTAACATAAACATTGCCGACATGTCTTCGCAAGCATCATAATCACATATTAAAAAACTATTTGCCGAAATCGCTTGAGGCTATTGTTTTTTATCCTTTGATATTTGTGTTGAGTGCAGGTGTTCAAGAATGCCTACATCCCCCGGACACTAACAGAGATCAGCCATTACGAGCGTGACGTGGCCGCCATGGCAAAAGCAAAGGAAGAAGAGTCGGCTCTGAACACACAGAATGACAATGTGAGTAGGAAACACAAGGGACACACACGTCTTAGACTTTTCTAAGTATTCTCCTCTGATTTCTCAGTCACCAGCCATAAGGGGTGTTTCTTGGGTTTATCTATCATATCCGCAGTGTAAACAACTATGTAAAACTCTATATTGCAGGTCCTATACCAGACAGTCATGGGCTTGAAAAAAGATCTGTCAGGAGTTCAGACGGTAAGTGGTTGAGTTTTACAATTATTCATTATTCACGTTTTCCTTATTCATGCTGCTTACATGCAGAATGTTTTTATTCACTAAGGCACATTGACATTTCAGGCAATATTAGTCTGTCACCAATACCCCAATGAGCTGATTAGACTATACTTATTGTACTGTGAAATTATACAGTATAACGCTAGCCATAATTCATAGCTCAAAAACTTGTATTGAAACTGGCTGAAGACGTATGAACTGCTACTACAGTGAATATTTGCTAACATGTAAAGTAGGAAGGATATTGCTTAGAGAGCTTCATATTGCCTGCTTCAGTTTGATTCATGCTCGTTTCAAACCTCTCCCTCCAAGGTGCCTGCCCTGCTGGAGGGCTGTGAAGAGGAGGGAAACTCGAGTTCATCAGACGAGGACAGTGAATCAGATGGTTCAGAAGAGGAGGAGGCAACCACACAAGACGGTCAGAGTGAAGTGCCACCAGTGGACAGAAAGGTACGGACTATTTATTGAAACTGCCATGATTGTACAACATCTTCAGATTTGTGTTACCACTCTTCACCACTCTGATATTGTCTTAAAAATGCCCCACTACCGCCCCCTCTAGGCCAAAACACGCTACTGTCAGTTGGCCAGCCTTCTTCTGTTGTGTCCTTCCATGTAATAATAATAATAATAATAATAATAATAATAACTTGGTTTTATATAGTGCCTTTCAAGTAACCCAAGGTCGCTTTGGCTGGTGGTGATGTAGGATTACAGCATATGCACAAAATCCTCATGCACTCAGGTTGTTACGTCCGCCAAGGAGGTTCTGTTTTTGGTAGCGGTTTGCCTGTCTGTCTGTCAATAGAGTTGTTGGAAATGACAAAAGGAAGCAGCGATTACATTTTGGTGGTGATCCAGCCAATGATCCGGATCCAGGATTTAAAAAAAAAAGATTCTTCAACATTGCGGAATAGGGCAAATTTTGACATTGCAATTTCTATCTCCACAAAAAACAAGGCAGACTAGGGTGTAACACATAGTCAAATGTTCTATCAAACAGCTTCCTTGGCGGAGGTCTGCACTCTATGAGTGCATTTGTAGTTCTGTATATAACTTACGATTTTTTGTATGTTGTTATGTCTGTCTTTTTTACAGGAAAGGAAGAAAATGGTCAAAGAGGCTCAAAGAGAGAAGCGAAAGAATAAAGTTCCAAAGCATGTGAAGAAGCGTAAAGAGAAAACGGCAAAGACAAAAAAGGGACGATGAAAAGTTGAGTTGAGTTACAAGAAATATGAGATATAATTTTGTTCTGACGGACTTCACACAACTTTCCCCGGTGGTTACCTCCCCCACATGAGTATCATTTTCCAGGAGATTGCTCCATTGTGCTGTTTTTAGTAGTGCGGTTTTCAAAAGATCCAAGCAGGGATTGGTTTCGTAGAAGTACACTAAGACGAATAAATCTGCGTAATTTTGTAACATCCATGTAACTGATTTATTACATTGCACAATTTTTGATACGTTGAATGCATATGTAATTACAAATGTCCCTTAGTTTCATTACATGAACATATTCCTTGAACTAGGGCAAGCAGTATTTTCATCAATGAAGGCAAAAAGTAAAAAACAGAATACAAAAATAAATAAAGTACAGGACTGTCAGTCAAGATCACAAAGTGCCTCTTATGCATTTTCAAGTATTACAAGCATGTACATTAATTAACCCTATTAAATCTGGCCTATGGCTATCATTTCACAACATAATGGTGAGATTCCATTTGTTAGTCTCAGAAGACCTCAAAGAAGTTGATATACAAACCCCAACTCCATAGAAGTTGGGACATTGTGAATTGTGAATAATAACAAAATACTGCCATTTTCAAAACGTCTGATTCTTACATTAGATGGAGAACAGCACAAAGAAACATATCAGCCATCGAAACTGACCAAAATGATTGTTTTGGGGGATATTCATGAATATGTAAAAACAACACGTCTCAAAAGAGTTGGGACGGGGACAATAAAAGGCAGCAAATGTCGAGGAAGACTAAAAACAAAACAAAAGACAACACTTAACAGTTAAATACATTGAGATGAGATGATACATTGACATGAGATGATTTTATATATAAAAAAAGTGTTAATTCCTATCTTGGACATGATTTCACCAGCTTAAGTGGTGGATGTATTCCTTGTCATGTTTTGCCATGTTTTCACTGTATTTAACTCTACAGATGAGTGAGAACATCTTAACCAATGCACTACTGCACCCGCATGCCATCATGGAGGCTGACTTTTGAAGTTAGCACTAACACAAGTTGGATGGTCCATTTTCACTGTAGCACAGGATGTGCAATGCTCTATTATTGTCAAAAAGAATTGACTTCTACAACTTCTGCTGACTTCTGTAAGCAAAGGACAGTTTCCCATGTCTTCTGGGTCTATTTCAAGTGAGCTCAGGTGCATAGGAGAATGTTACACCCCTGTATCATTTGCATGCATGAAGCATTCTTAATATGGTCAATTTTCAATAGCTCTAATTCCTGGAGTGCTAGAGTGAGACTACAGCCAATATACAGTGAGTCCAATAAGTATTTGATCCCTTGCTGATTTTGTTGGTTTGCCTACTAACAAAGACATGATCAGTCTTTCATGTTAATGATAATATGTATTATAATATGATGAGACAGAATATCAAAAAGAAAATACAGAAATTAACTCTAAAGAATATATATTAATTGATTTATATTTCATTGAGGGAAATAAGTATTTGATCCCCTGCCAACCATTAAGAGTTCTGATCCCGCAGATCAAATGGCACTTCCAATCAACTTGTTATCTGAATTGAACACACCTGTTAATAGTAACCTGCACAAAAGACACATTGAATCTGCAGAATCAGTCCATAGAATCAGTCAATCAATCAAACTAAACTCGCCAACATGGGACAGACCAAAAAGCTGTCAAAGGATGTCAGGGACAAGATTTTAGAACTGAACAAGGCTGAAATGGGCTCCTAGATATTAAGGAGCAAGCTGTTGGTGCATTTCTTCCCAATTTTAGGACATACAAAATGATCATCAATCATCAATCTTAGGCCTGTCTGTGGTTCCATACAAGATTTGACCTTGTGGGAATTTAATAACCAGAAAAAAAAGAGATAAAGCACCTTAAAACGGTATGGGAGGAGCTAGGAAATGATCTCAAGGCAGCTGGGACCTCAATCACTAAGAAAACTATTGGAAACACTTAATACCACAACGGATTAAAATCCTGCAGTGCATGTATGGTACCCCTGCTTCAGAAGGAACCTGTTCAGGCTCACCTGAAGTTTGCCAATGAACATCAAACTGGATTAGGATATGATTGGGAGGTGCTGGAATCAGATAACACCAAAATAAAACTGTTTTGCATTAACACAACTCGATGGGTTTGGAGGAAGAGAAATGCTGCCTATGATCCCAAGAACAACACCTTCTCCAACATCATACATGAAAGTGGTAACATGTTTTGAGGTTGTTTGTCTGGCCAAGACACAGGACAACTTCACATCGTCAAGGAATGGATGAAGGGAGACATGTAAACGTACAATGCTGCATGCCAACCTCTTTCCCACCACCACTAGACTGAAGGTGGGTCATGGATTGGCCTCCCAATATGATAATAATCCATAACATACAGCCCAAGCAACGAAAGAGTAGCTCAAGCAGAAGCACATTAAGGTCATGAAGTGGCCTAGATAGTTTCCAAACATTAACCCTATAATAATCCTGTGTAGGGGACAAAAGATCCAATTTGCCAAGCTACAGTCATACAACTTAAATGATTTAGAGATGATCTGCAAAGAAAAGTGGACAAAAAACATTTCTAATATATCCACAAACATTGTCATTAACTGAAAGAAACATCTGACCTCTGAATGAGAAAACAAGGGCTTTGCCACCAAGTATTTTGTCTTCTTTGACTAGAGGGGTCAAATACTTATTTTCCTCAATGGAATACAAATCAATTAAAATATATTCTTCAAAGTTATTTTCTGGATTTTCTTTTTGATATTCTGTCTCTCCATATTAGAATACATTTTATCATTAATATTATAGAATGATCATGTCTTTATTAGTGGGCAAACCAACAAAATCAGCAATGGATCAAATACTTATTCTCCTCACTGTATATTTCATGATGTCATGAACCTATACAATGACTTTAATGACAAAAATATGTCTTATATACACTCAATCGTGGTAAATCAACGGGAATTAAAAATGTATGTAATAACTATGGTAATTATTCCCTTTGTATCTTTAATTCTGAGTGACTCAGCCTCTCTGTGATGATCTTATACCTGGACACTCATATTGTCCATCAGTACAATTCATTTTGAAATGTTCTTCTTTGTTGTTTTATCTTATTTGGATGTTTACTAAATTTCACTGATCCCCGTCCCAACTTATTTGAGACGTGTTGCATTTATCAAATTAGAAATGAGTACATATGCCCCCCAAAACAATAATTTTTCTCTGTTTTAACACTTTATTTGTTGTCTTTTCACTATTCCCCATCTAATGAATGGATTGAATGTTTTGAAAATGATAGCATTTTGATTTTACTCACAGTTTACCAAACGTCCCAACTTCACCGGAGTTGGGGTTTGTAGAAGAAGGACATGATGCAACTACCAAGTATTACACTTAAAATATCTGAAAGGTTCACAAAAGCCTCGGAACCATAGGCTGACAATAAATGGTAATGGGTACATCACAATATATCCCTGTATATCAACAGGCCCCTGTACATTTGTAATATACAAGCAACGGCAGGCATAGTCTTTACCGTATGCCCTCTACGTAGTTTGCTGGCAGCATGCCAGAGCGACCAGTTCTCTGCACAGTCCCGTACATCCAGCCATCGTCAATGGGCTGTGCATACTGAATGATGTCACCGTCACGAAATGAAACTTCATCAGTGTCTTGTGCAGTGTAGTCATACAAAGCTCTGTACACACTCTGAGACAGAGGAAAAAAAATAATAAAAGGATAGCGAAATATACATGATCAAAATTCAAGTATTTCTGAATAATGAATAAATTAAATTAGATGATAAATTAATTAAACAGACATTTGTTAACAATTAATAATCATCATCAGTAACACACTAAAATGTGTAATAAATGGCTTACCATTACAGGGTAGGCTCTGTGCTGCTTTGACCGAAGGGAATGCATGCTTGTCTGATGCATATAGCTGTGACTCTGTGAACGTCCACTTGAGTAATAAGCACCAGGCAGGACAGGCGCTGAAAGGTCATCAGAAGGGCAGAAATGCAATTTATGTTATGTTCCTTGAGTTATTGTTGATCTTTTGTTGCGTTTTGTTGGAAAAAATCACCATTACATATCAGTTTGAACCACTCTTTGTAATGACACTAGCCTTCGTTTGAACTCTGTGGGGATATATGCACAGCTGTACATTCTATCACTAAAGCACCACCAAGGTCATTAGGTCAAGCTCTGGGAAATGCTATTTAAAGATACAATACAATGCAGATAATGCATGAAAGACCTGTTCATCTGACATACCTACAATGATGCCTGGCTTTCGGTCCATCTCCGTTATGTATTGATCCAGACCTCTGGGTGACGTGCTTCCAGCCTGTTTGTTTTGTCTCATGGGTGATCGAACCAGGTAATGTCCATACGTCCCTGGAGAGAGCCCTTGCAGTCCGGAGAGTTCATAGTCCCTGTGATATTTCGCCTGCAAGAAAAGTAATGTGAAAGCCATGAATTATATATTCTCAGCATGGAGTCTATATTCTCACAGCCCATGGTATGAAACTTCTCCATACATTGCTTATCTGTTCCTGGGCTCTTCTCAGCCTTTGAAGCTCAGGTGTGTCCAAAACAAAACTGAATCCCCGCCCCTTGCTCTCCTCAAAATCCTTTCTGTATTTGACCTGTGTGAAAGGAAAAAAAGATCACTCGCCTGTTACACATTTTGTAGGGGGTTGGAAACTAAAATGCTTCCGATCTGAGGACAAAAGCAGGGCAAATTCCATCACTCATTTGTTTTGGTTGCATTGTCTGGTCTATTTGGATGGACAGTGAGACCCCTGTAATACAGGCCTGGCACTGCCACCCAGGCAGACAGGTGGACAAGCCAGGGGGGGATCTTAGAGCACTGCAGAGATGGCAGCTGCCCGACCCATCTCCTGCTGAACCCAAAGTGTCACTGATGGCACTAGTACACACACAGACTGAGAAGTCAAAATCGAAATTCTCCAACAGATTTTTGTGTAATCTTACAGCTAAATACATATACAAATACATTTGAAACACCTTTTAAAAATAACAAATGCCACAAGGAAAATCCCATGCACACACCTCAGTGCAGGCTTTGCAACAACTATCAGGGATCACGCCGGTATCTCACCTGGCTCTGGAGCTCACTCTGTTGCCTCAGGCGCAGGTTTTCTGGGGTGTCGGCCACGATGGTGAACGTCTGTTTAGGGTAGTGCCTGCGGAGGGCATTATCACGGCCGATTAAATAGCATTGATCAAGCATGTCTGTGTGATGAGTAGGCTATAGACTATATACTAAAACAAATAAATAATAAGCCGTTTAGGCTACTTACGAATTGCAATAGGGCTTCTTCTCGTAGCCTTTATAGTTATTCATGTTGAGAGGCATTCTGCACACTTCGCAGTGGAAGCATCCTCTGTGCCAATACTGTGAAATAAAAGAGATTTAAAAAATTAGTTTGAAAAAAAGTGTGCAGGCCTATAGCTCGTATAATTTACAGTTGACATCATGCCATGTTTATTAATAGATTCGCATGACCATCGTTGCACAAGGGCAAAGATGTATAATAACAATGTTATTGAGTGATGTCCAAGGAAGAACACGACAGACCGCCTACCTTATCTAGGCAATTTATTTTTTCAGTCGCGTAGACAACTTTGCCACAACGCGCGCAGGATGGATTCATTTTTAATTACGCACGCAGAGCGCAGAAATTTGTTATCCAAGTCCACAAACAAGTCTTGACTTGAATATTCAATTAAACCTTATGGATATGATATATCCCGTCCGCACAGTGTCCAAAACAGTGAAATATGAGCAGAGACACAAAGTGCGCAAAAGCGCGCGCCTCATTCGGTCCAGCCCGTGGTGGCTTGCCAGCCTGTGTGCTGGCACGGTGGCACAACATGGAATCAGCGTGATGAAGACTGATATGGTGCCAAGACAAACCCATACACACAGTGTAGCCTGAACCAGCCAATGAAACGCAAAATCATGTCTTAATACGGATGCAAGCCTAAATTGTTTGGGGGCGTTAACCAGTAGAGTTTCATTTCCCCCATCTTCCTAGGAATTGTTTTATCCTGGTCTCATTGTTGCAGACAATTCATGCTCCTGTCTCCTGCAGGCAAACTGGTGGCCCTTAGACCATACATTTTTCACTTTTACTTGGTGTCCAAATTAATTTATAGCCTAGGTGCGACTATAGTGTAGCCTAATCGTAGATTACGCCTATGCTTGTCCGTTTATGAAGAATGAACGCATAGGCCTATCCTAAACCACCTGTGAGGAGCTTTTAGTCCATAACTCGTTGTTTGATTTTATGCTAAGAGACATCTTATTAGACAATAATATGAATATGCACAGTTCAGGTTAGAAAAACGTTTTCATTGACTGCTCATATAAACTGAAAGTGTTTGATTAACGGGGAGTGGGAGCAGGCAGCCCAGAGTTTTCATGTCTCGTACGCGCTTCTCTTTATTTTAAGATTAAAGTCGCAGACGTCTTCATTCGTGTAGCCTAGCAGCATACACAATCATTTGGTAGTATGTTTAACAACCATTATTGCTCCATTTTCCACAATTTACAATAGGCTGCATTTTATTTTCTAAGTGGCTGGATTTGACCGGCACCGTGTTTTATTAAACAAATTGAATGAGTTCTCACTTTATTTACCCTACCGTCTGTGTGATTTAGATGAATGTTGTGACGTAACCCATAAAATCGATATGTCAACGTGCGGACTCGGAGCAAGAGCGGTCTTTTCCAGCTGCAGCATCCATCCTGTATTCGGACCAGTTCAAAGGGATTGAATGACAGTACGCTCACGGCTTTCCAGTGAAGCGGTTTGAGGAACAAAGTATCCGAGTCTCTAATTATGGTAATAGTAAGCGACAACGTGTTTGTAGACCTAAAGGCAAAGACCCCCTGTCATCTGACGGAGTAACCGGTCGTCGTGCAGTGTAGTGAAATAAGCGCAGTTACCACCGTAAAGGTGATACATTTTTTTCTAGTTCTTGCTTGGTTGTCTATCTGACTGTCGTTTGTGAGACGTGTACATCCTTTGCAGAATGCCTTTGTTTTCTGTTCCCTCACGCACTGCTTATTTGATACTGCAGTGATACCCATTCTGCTTGCCGAAATCAATTTCAGAAGATGGGACGAAGATGTGCTAGCTGCATAGATTGCTAACGAACGATAACCTTCAAGCTGGCGTCAATGACGGCTTATATTGTCATACGTTAGCTAATATACATTATTCTATTATTTTGTATTTCATAACGCGAAAGGCATTGCGGCCAGCCATTCAAGTGGGACACTTTTAAGTCACCTGCATTTGGATATGCGTCTACACATTTGAAGAGGAATGCATGGACCTGAAGAAATAAAGCACGGGGCGACATATCACGCATTATATAGGACTCTTTATTTGATGTATTGCAACCTGGAGTGTCACAGTTAGCCAACATAGCTAACATTAATTCACAAGATTCATCAAAATTCTGCAGTAAATTCGTTCTTCAACAATTCAACAGCTGAACCAAACATGGCTTCTGCTGCCAGCAACCTCGCCGCTGCAATTGCCAGTAAAACTAAGACGAAGAAGAAACATTTCGTGGCTCAGAAAGTGAAATTATTTCGCGCCAGTGACCCACTCCTCAGCGTGCTAATGTGGGGTGTCAACCATTCGGTGAGTACGCCTCAAGTTCTCTTCTTGTTGCTCACTCTATGCCTTATCTATCTATCACTATCATAACAGGTTACCCCGTCATACCTTATTGATTACACAGAATATGGGTCGTAGTATCTACTGTCACTGGTCGTGGTAGAGGCAGTTGGGTTTGACCTCAGGAATGGGACCTGTTGTGATGCTCAGTGGAGGACATACTTGATTTAAATTGGTAACGTTATTGCCGTTCATATATCAACGTCAAAATATTTGGGGTACGATCATTGTCCTTTCGGATGTTGATACTAGAACCCTCTGAGTAAATTGTATCCATTGTGCAGCCAGTTGTTTCACTGTCGCCTCACTGATTAGACAAGTGGCGACCCCGCCCCCCTAAATTGCACACTGAATGGGCTTCTGTGGCTTCGTGGTTATTACAGGATCAGCGGGATAGCTTTTTGAGGCATGCTAAAAGCCTTCACTACTTCCGATGCCTGTTCAACAGAAATGAGAGATTATCTGTTTCCCCTGGCAGCAGTTTGCACCCGCCACCGTGTATTAGTTGAACGACCAAATTATTTTCTTTTCTTATTTTTTGGTTTTTGTTTCATTATACAGCATGGTTGATGTGCCCCATGTCTTAATCCATGGAAGCAGGAGAGGTATTTTACACGATAGTCACTCCACTCCAGTGCAAGAGGTTAATCAAATGTACTGCTTTCCATTCCAGAAAATCAGTGCCTTTCCTTTCTGCACAAGTCATCAGTTATGCATGAGGAGGGCATAGGCCCACGTAGTCACCAAACACTGCTGGTGGTTTATTGCACCTGCCTGGTGTAGACTTCCCCAATTGTAGGCCTATACTGGGTCAGGCTAGTCAATCTCATTTATATTTCATGCAGTAGTACTTTTGTGCGGTATCAGGGACCGGCGGACCACTTCAAGACAAATATCAAGATGCAGTGCATTGAAGCATAGTAGAGAACACAACAAGCAGATAATATGTAACAGTATAGGCCACATACCACAGTTAATCATCACAATGGCAATGGGAGGCTCCCTGGTGGGCTCTCATGAAACCTGGAAATGGATCTAACCACATGTACAGCAGGCACAGATGCATTCAATCGTGACAAAAAAGTTGTCAATTTCTTAATCTCTTCTTTTGTATCGGCTTATGCTTTAATGGTAATCTTATTACACGCACACACACACACACACACACACACACACACACACACACACACACACACACACACACACACGCACACACACACACACACACACACACACACGCACCATTCAGTTCAGTTATATTGCATGAGGCTGGTGGTGTTTCCATTTTGTTGATTAGCACGGCCTAAAAGCCAACCCCTACGACTACACTTGATGGGAGGGCATTAGCCACATATCAGATAAGTATGATTTGATTTAATGAAATGTTCAACTAGCTCAAATTGCCTTCTTTTACAAGACATTGATTTTACCATGCGTCACTGTGCACCTCGTTATATGTAGTAGTCAGCTTTCAATCAAGTTTAGTCCTAGTAAGTGCAATGTTAATCATGGAGCAAGCACATAGTCTATGAGTGCGTCTTAATATGCGACCTTGCCTCCTCCACTTGCGCTTGTCTCCTCGTCCCACCTCCTGGCCCCTCCTCCATGGAGAAAGCGATAAAGTTTCCCAGCTGTCAGCCTAGCCACAACAACTTTTGAGGGACTGTTTTTCATTCACCATCCCAATTGCAAATGAGAAAAAGACTCTACAATTGAGCTTTTGCAAGATATTGAAATATAATGCTGTTGTCAGTGATGTCATCATGACGAGAAGCAAGTGGAGGAGGCAAGGTTGCATATTAAGATGCACTCTATGTGTACTACTACTAGATGCATGGCCAGAGAGAAGAAGCAGGGGAATGAGACAGCAATCTGATCTTTCTTTACAGCTGGTGATAGACTTTAGGCTTATTTTAGAGTAGACAATACTAACCAAAGTATTAGAATAGCGTACTTCTGGGGGCGCTGTGGTGCAGCGTGCTAAGCCCCCCACATTTGGGCTTACATTGCCCACCGGGACCCCGGTTTGAGTCCGGCTGGGGTCATTTCCCGGCCCTGCCCCATCTCTCTCTCCCAATCATTTCCTGTCTACTCTCACACTGTCCTGTAATAATAAAGACCAAAAAGCCAAAAGCCCCCCCACCCCAAAGAAAAGAATAGCGTACTTCTATTTTGGTCTAAACAGGTGTAGTGTGATCTGTGCATTGAATTGGTGCACCTGCTGTACGAGGTAAGTTAAGAGACAGATGGACCTAATCGGCCATTTGTGCTTCCCAACATACAAAATCCAACCAATTGCAATCGCATAGTAACCACATATTGATTTCGAAGTGAGAGTGCTTTTTAGACCAGTGGTCTTTGCACCAGCGCAAATCCATCAGCCACCAATGTGTAGAGGCCGAGCCCATTCATTACTGTTTGTAAATAAGTGACGCGAAACGCTGCCGAGAAGAGAAGGGCCTCCAGCATTGATCAACCCGGTCAGCCAATACGGTGCGGTCAGCCTGTGGCCCCATTGGTGGCAAGACCAGAAAGGCCCATCGTCAGCACACTGCCCAGGGTCAAGGTACGTCCTTGACTGGTCCACGCACCCTCCACAGTGGCCCCTGTACACGGTCAAGAGTGCAGACTCTATCCTATGCGACACTGACTTTCACTGATGCTGCAAATATGGAGCAAGCATGATGCATTAGAGTCTGGGAGCGGTGCTCTCTCCGGAACGCTGTGTTAATATGCATGATGCTATTTGATCAAAAGCCCCCCTGTCACATGCAAGTAGACCAGTGTGGCTGTGAATTGCAGTATGTGCAATTTCAATAGAGTGCCAGAGACATGGGCGTTCACAAAAAAGGCTTGTGCTTCTCGTTGTGCAACATGATTATGTGCATTTTAATATGAGTAAAAGCTGTAATGTATTGCTTCCATGATTTGTAACATCGTACCTTTTTTCCCTTTGTTAGTAGAACTCTGTACAAAAAAAACAACAGCTGTTCATTACCATTTGTTATGCTTTTGTAATTACATTACTGCACGCACTAAAACAGAATGGAGTCTAATTGCAAGTACTTAAATCAAGACTTGTTGACGTTTGAAAGAAAAAACTCTGCGAACTCCACTATGCCTTCCTGTCAGCAGTTTGTGCCTTTGCCTTTTGGAGTTTTAAGCGCCACTAAAACTATCCATGCATCACTCAGTTTCTCTGCAGTGCCTCTTTCTTGTTTTCTTTTTTTCCATTTCAGTATTGCATAAATATTGTATTCGCAATATGCACCTGCACTACATGGTTTTATCACTGTACAACTGTATCACCATCTCATCAACACATTCCCAGGACACCTAAGTGTTTTATTGATTGTCCTCCATCCCTAGCCTAAGGACATGGCCTGTTGAGTTTGGGTTTCCTTTGGGTGGATTAAATCACTGTTCGCAAAAAGAAGATATTTTTTTCAGCCCCCTCCAGCCCCCCAGCCCCGTCAGATTGATTGTGGACTGCCGGCTTTGGCAGTGCTCCCCAGTGGGCTCGCCGCTCCTTTTAGACCGGTTGGAGGGGATTAGTGCGCAGTGTGCGCGGCGAGGGCCGGCTGAGTCATCTTCCCTTCTTTTCCAGCATGGAGAGGGTGAGGAGGTTCACTTCACTTCCACCCTCCACGGAGCCTGCGCTGTGCTAATTAACCATATGGCTGCAGAATATTGTTTTTCAACTATCACATTCACTTCTTTCTGTAATAGCCGCAGCAGTGATAGCGTGTGGTGGAGTGGAGGTGCTGGCAGTGGCATTGTCAGCTGGAAAGTTTTCATGGTGCTTGCCAGGGTGCAGCTGGATGTTCCCAGACAGCAAGGCAGAGTGTTTTGAAGGGCCCGACTCCCTGACTCAGCCTAGGCTGCTGCTGCTGGCTGTGCT
The DNA here is from genome assembly GCF_034702125.1 of Engraulis encrasicolus. Lineage (NCBI taxonomy): Eukaryota > Metazoa > Chordata > Actinopteri > Clupeiformes > Engraulidae > Engraulis > Engraulis encrasicolus. Next base: position 25,166,444 of record NC_085872.1, read on the forward strand.
GCTCCAACAGTGGCGCGGCTGGAAGCCTTGTCAACACCAGCGGGCTCTGACCTGATTGTTGTTCAGCCTACCTATGCTAACTGTGAAGCAAAGTGTAAGGACAGGACGCATACAGTAACAGCATCATTTAAGGTCGCTGTACGTGCAATGCATAGTGCTAGTTTCCCTTTTCTACCCCTGTTCCGGGCTGTTATTGGGTCAATTTCAAACTGGCCTGTTAAAAATATGAGATTTTGAAACCAAACAAATAGCCGCCTTTTACAAATAGGTTCCCCCCCCCACCTCATCAAATCATGTACTAAAGCATACTGTTTTCATTTCATTTCATTTATTGTTTATTTAGCAGGGACAGTGCACGATATACAATTGAGTCAGATTATAGCCACACAGGTTTTTGGAGCGGAGTTTTACAAAAAAGACCATGTTATTTCTTGTTGGATTGTTTGATGATTTGCCAGATATTTTATCCTTTTATGTTTTACGTTAGAACATGAGGCAGTAGAATTACAATATGTTGAATTGACTAGGTTATCACCTGGGGATAACTGAGCTGAAAATATAGTACGCAGGCAGCAGATTCAGATGCTTCGGAAAAAGCTGTGGGTTGGTTGGCAGGAATTCAGGAAGCACTAGGCTGGGACAGCACAGGACTAGTGCACCTGACATCTTGGCAACAACACTGATAGAGTGGCTAAAGTGTCAGCAGAGCTTTCCTTTTGTGCTTCCCAGATAGAGTACAGCTTTTGTGAGTCGAGTAGGCTTCTGCATCCCACCAAAAAAGGAACTGGGCTTTTCAATTGGCCAGTGTTGGGCCCAGACAGCTCCTCCTGTAGACAATGGAAAAACCTGTTGAAGCACACAACAGTTTCTCTCTTGCAAGTAGCTGTGTGCTGTAGCATGACACTGGAGGCTCACAAGACTCAATATAACCTCAAACGGCATTGTATAGTGTTGGCTAACTAATACCATACATCCCCCCTTTCTGAGAACAAATCTTTCAATTTGTTAAAAAAACCAACCAACCAACCAACCAACCCCCCACAGAAATGCCTATGTGTGGCAGTAGTACATGGCTGCATGTGGCGGGCATCAGTGTTGAGATTTCCTTCTGTTTGTTTTGACGACACGCGTAGCCCGTGGGAGACAGCGCGGCAGGCTGATCCATATGGGCAGCAGGTGCAGAGGCACAGGCAGCTCAGCTCGCCCTGCTCAGCTCACCACCACTGATGGCTGCTGAGGATGCCACCCTGCTCAGATGGTGGCACACTGCGTACAGTTTGTGTCTGTGTGTGTGTCTGTGTGTGTGTCTGTGTGTCTTTTCAGCCTGCCTCCTTCGTGTCTTCGATGGCTTTATTCGAACCACATTGTCTGTGTGTGTGTGTGTGTGTGTGTGTGTGTGTGTGTGTGTGTGTGTGTGTGTGTGTGTGTGGTTACATAACTCTGGTTTTGCCATGAAAAAGAAGTAGCACATGACCATTAATCAAGCCATGCAGAAAACATGCAACCAGCATTTGACTTCGTGCACTGACTCACTAGGGTGAAGATGATGTAGACCCACCTGATGCATGGGATGCATGAAAAAAAAAACATTTAATTCATATTGATATGTGCCGGCACAGGCAAAGATTATGTATGGGGCGTCATCATGCATGGAGGTAAAAGAATACAGTGCTTATAATGGAGACTGATTTGAAAGGCAGCTATTCCTATGACATGAAGTAGGGCTGCACAATTAATCGAAAATAATCGAAAATCGTGATATCGAAGTCGTGATTTTAATCGTGGCAATAGTGACCTACCTTTGAGAGCGTCCTTGAAGCCAGAACATACTGACAGGCTGGTGTTTCTGCCCAGTAATCTGTCCACCTACGTGTAAGTTTTATGCTATTGCCTTTACATACCGGTAATTATTACAATTCATTTTATTTTGCTCATCCCGTATATAATTCATTCTTGGTTATATTTCATCTTGTTATAATTTTCAAAAAAAATCTGCAAAAAAATCAATAATCGTGATTAATAATCGCGATGACGATTTTGACCAAAGTAATCGTGATAATGATTTTTTTTTTTCCATAATCGTGCAGCCCTAACATGAAGTGCTGCTGACTCATTTCATTTGGTCTGTCTGCATTGATTACATAAATGTCGTCCACGAGGCGGAATATGAAAATGTTTTGTGGTAATGAAGAGGTCCCTGTGCGGTAGAGAGGAGCAGCGAGAGAAAAGGTTGACCCTGGATTGTTCTCTTCTGTCTCAGCCTAAGCAGCTGCGGCTTGAAAACTGCTCCCTGTGGGCTATGGAGTGTTTGTGCGTCTGTGTGTGCGTGTTTGTGTGTGTTTGTGTGCGTGTGTTTGTGTGCGTGTGCATGTGTGTGCGTGTGCGTGCGTGTGCGTGTGCGTGTGTGTGTTTGTGTGTGCGTGTTTGTGTGTGAGTCCAGCTCGCCTCTCCTCTGTGACATAATCAGAGATGGCAGGCCCTGCTTTAGACAGCCAGAAGGAGGTGGGGCCATAGGTTCTGATTCATCCTCTCATGCAGTAATGGCCAGCTAACACAGTTGTAGCACAGCTATCACAATGGGACTTCAGCTAACCCAGTTCTAGCGCAGATATCCTAATGTCACTTCAGATAATGTCATGAGAAATGTGTGAAACTTGAAACAGTTTCATTTTGAGGCAAGTGGGAAGTGGCATTGCTTATTGGATTATTTTTCCAAGCAGTTTTATTTATTATATAAATGACAATGTGTTAATACACTGACCCTGTTACACTGTTGCAATAATGGGAATGTCCATTCCATAATGCATTGCTAAAGGCTGTGTAATGTCGTAGCAGGCTAGTGTAATACTATGCTAGTGACGTTAACACAGTGTTCCACCGGTGGAAAGGTGCACATTATGGGGGTACTCTGGCCCATTAATGTCACCAAACAAACAACATAGATGAGCACAGTCCATTTATGGTGACTGTTTTTAATACAGCTGACCCAAATGACCAAGCATGACAAATACTGGCTGGCTCCGTGGCACTGTTAATTAAATATTCATGGTCCATAGCCCCTCTGAAGCCAAAATATGAGTTAGTTGATGTTGGCAACTGTCCCTTTAATGCTGCCCGCTTGAGCTTGCCTTTTAGTCAAATCTTTATTATGGGTGATGATGCGCCATTAGATGATTACGCATGACGTATTGTCACCAGTTAGTTGTCAAAAGCATTTTAATGCATTATTTCAGTTTTATTTCAACACATTACAGAGACATGAATGGGATGTTGTATATTAGATAAATCGTTATGGGGATATTTTTATTGCAGAGTAAGAGCTTAATAGCACTGTGTGTGTGTGTGTGTGTGTGTGTGTGTGTGTGTGTGTGTGTGTGTGTGTGTGTGTGTGTGTGTGTGTGTGTGTGTGTGTGTGTGTGTGCGAATGAAAGAGCGAAAGACAAAGCATTAAAGCTGCAGTAAGACGACTTTATGTGTTTTGTGTTTTATTGCTATCTGTGGGCAGCTCAAGCTGTGCCGGAGAGGGGTGCGTCAAGTGGGTTGTATAATGTGCTCCAACCTGTTAACCTCTGTTCCCAATTAAAGACCCAACAAGTGACTCAGCTGTCAGGCACACACTGCACAGCACTGCCACAGGGCTCGGTGTATGTACTGAAGGCCCAGAGCATCTGTTGTAGTCAGAGATATGTAGCCTGATTGTCTTCGACTTTCAAATCTCTTCGAGACTTGGTCTGACCAAGAGCATACCAATTAACATTTCCAAAATGGCATGGTTGACCTGCCTCCCTTGGTTTGCCAATGGTTGTTTGCTTCCCGACAAAGTGTGAGTTCCCCCCGATTTTTCGGAAGCTCAGAAAGTTCTTGCATTGCTCTTGACCTGACTAGTAGCTACGCTGGAGGTGTTGCGTCACTAGAAGCACACGGCCTGGCTAACGGTAGGGACACATAGATGTGATTTTGGCCAAGCGAAGCGAACTTCGCCATTCATTCCTATGAGAGAGGCGAAGGCAAGCAAACAGGAGCGAAGCGAAGCGAAATCATTGAACAAAGTTTAATGTTATGCAAATGAGGAGCGAATTCGCCTGCGGCAGTCCAATCAAATCAACAACATTCCATTCCATTTGATTCGCCACAACGACCTGATGACGGTTGAGCTGTCAATGAATTTCGCCTCTCTTTGCTTCGCCCGCTTCGCCTGCTATGTGTCCCTACCGTAAGAGATATGCACAGTACTGTGCGAATAGAAATCCTTGAAGTAGGTGATCTGACAGTGGCAGTGACAGACCGCTCAGTGCCACCTAAATTAGTGGGACATGTCTGTCCGAGTCTCACACCCCTCTCATCAATCTCTTCATGGTCACTCACTCCCGCCCTCCCACCACACACCTGACCAGCTTCATCGGGCCCTCAGTGGGGACCACCACTGATATCGACCGTGGCGAGCCACCGAAAAATGCACAGCAGTGCTTTTGGTGGTAGTTCTTAAATCATTCGTACATGGACGCAGTTGCAAATCATATCCAGCCCCTGCCCCATCTACCCCCGCCTTCGTTCGTTCGCAGCCATTTATCATTGAGGATAACCTCACATAATCTACACAGTACGCGCTGCCTGCACTTCGCTTGTCTGGTGGGGAAAAAAAAGAAGCTCGCTCACTCCTCATCATTATGGAGCCTTGCAGAGCTTCATAATGTGGGGGCAGTAAACTTAATCACCCTTTTTATCTGTTTAAACTCCCACCCTCCTGTCCTGTCTGGGGGATGGAGAATGATACCCAATGGCCTGTACAGTACACCTGTTCCACTACCCACAAAGCAATACCATTGCCAGCCCTGCCAAAGCCCTCCCCCCTCCAACTATGGACATGTCCCCTGTATATTATTATTTTGTGTTAATGCTGTATACCCCCTGGTGGGCATTTTCGACATGGCTCGGGCATGGTTGGAAATTCACAGACCGATACAGCACCAACAAAAACACTAACACTGTTAATGTGAGGTTGGTTGGAGAGTGTGTTGTCTCTAATCCATTTAGTGTGGTGGTGGTGGTGGTGGTGTGTGTGTGTATTGCATTAGGTTGTTTTGTGCTACTACCATGTGCCAGAGATAGATGTTACAAAAAAGCTTGTAAAATATGCCGTGGGGAGCAGCTAATCCTCTTGAGTGAAGAGGCAATAGGGAATAGGAAATTGGAAATGATCCCCCTCTCCGCTGTTCGTAAATGAGATAAGCAAGGGGTGACTGTGCATCCGTTTTGGGCTGTGTGTGTGGGCTAAGGCTTGGTTACAAGTACAGGATCGAAAAGATGACATCCTTACATACAGAGAGTAGTACAAAACCTCTGGAGGATTTCAAGCAGTGGTATCCTCAGAGCAATTTCTTGGACATTTACCAGAATGAGGCATGGGGGGCGGGGGTGAGGTTACGTTAAGGATGGTATCGGCTCCCGATACTGCTCATTATACTCGTACTAGTACTCGTCAAGTACTTGCCGATACCAGCTACGAATACTACTATTACTCAAAACAATGCAAAATCTTGTCATGTTCTGTGGACTTGAAATCAGCATGGAAAAAAGTGCCATCTCATACATTTACTAACATTTAAAACTAGACTGCCTGTGCAGTCGCCTTCGACTGCTTAAGGTATATCCCCGAAACGCGACGCTTCCAGTCCCCCATCATTCCTACCACTCCCGTCCACCATTTCGTAAACGTATATACAGACGTGACATGACGCGCATAGGCTTAAAACCAAACGACTATTGTGAAAATGAAGCAAAAAATGGGGCAAATGGTAATACTGTTTTAATGGTTCAGTGGATATACCACATTAGGTACAGTGTAATAACCAGTGTAACAATATTTAATACAATGTAATTTTTTTACTTACATCATGTGTTTGTGCGTAAGTGGTATTACATGGTATTGCATATTGTTACACTGGTATTACACTATATTACATGGTATTGCATACTGTTACACTCGTTACTACACTGTACCTGATATTGCATATTGTTACACTGGTATTACACTAGTATTAAATGGTATTAAATATTGTTACATTGGTTATTACACTGTACCTAATATGGTAGATTCACTGAAATGGTGAACCATTAAAATAATGTGTTACCGGGCAAATCAATCCACCCAGTCAGAAGTTATGTGCCAAATGAAAATTCCGCCATTTTGAAAGTGTTGTCTTCCAAACTCGAATCAGTTCATGAACCTACCCTAGAGCATTCACACACAAAATCTGGGACAAATCCATCCAACCGGTCAGTAGTTATGGGCCAAACAATAATTCGGCCATCTTGAATTCAGCCATCTTGAAAGTGTTGACCTCCAAACTCGAATCAGTTCATGAACCTACCCTAGAGCATTCACACACCAAATCTGGGACAAATCCATCCACCAGGTCAGAAGTTATGGACCAAACAAAAATTCGGCCATCTTGAATTCAGCCATCTTGAAAGTGTTGACCTCCCAACTCGACTCAGTTCATGAACCTACCCTAGAGCATTCACACACCAAATCTGGGACAAATCCATCCACCCGGTCAGAAGTTATGGACCAAACAAAAATTCGGCCATCTTGAATTCAGCCATTTTGAAAGTGTTGACCTCCAAACTCGAATCAGTTCATGAACCTGTCCTGGAGCATTCACCCAAAAAATCTGGGACAAATCCAAACATCCGTTCAAAAGTTATCGCGTTAACACGAAAGACCTTACGCGGCGGACGCGGACGCGGACGCGGACGCGGACGCGGACGCGGACGCGGACGCGGACGCGGCGGCGGCGCACGCAAAACCATTACATCCCCGACGCTCCGCGTTTCGGGGATATAACTACATGGAAATGGACAATAAAAAATATCACAGGTGGAAAAAAAGCCATGCATTTATTTTCATTGTATTTTGGTAAAAGGTATCGGTATCGGTACTCTGTATCGGCAAGTACACACATTAATGTACTCGTACTTGTATCGGTTTTTAAAAAAGTGGTATCGGTGCATCCCTAGTTGCAGGAGTAGAAGAATGACCATGACAAGCAGTGATAGATGGCCTTAAACAAACGCAGTAAATACCTTCCCAAATACCTTCTGCTCTGTTGAGGATAGACCAAGAGGAGAGGAAAGCTGACGTGGCTGACTGGACTGATGCAGTGGAGGTATTCTGCCAGAGAGATAAATCTGAGTCTTGTTGGAGGGAGATGAGGAAGGGAAAGACCGACTGTCTCGTTCCAAAAATGTAAATTGTGAAGTTGCTGCACTGTTTTTGTTTGTTTGTTATGAGGCTAATTAATTACGTAATGGACCGACCAACAGATAATTAGGAAAGTAACTGTACAGTAAATGTTTATTTAGCTGTAAAGAAAAAAAGCTAGCAATGACAATGACTTGCAATTGTTGGTGTGCTCCATTATTATCACAATCATGATAGCGTTTATCTCTCATTCCTGGTTCAGAAAAACATAGCAATAATCATCGTACAAACATCGTAAACATTATAACATCATAATGAGTGGAATACTTTTGGACATTTGATCAATTATGCTTTAATTAAGTTCAGTTAAATATTCTCATGACCTTCTGTAATTACTCCCTATGCAGAATTTGATGGGAACATGGGAATTTGGGTTATTGGTTTAGAGTGATCTAATCTATGATTCCTCTGGAGGTACTCCGGAAAGCCCAGAGACTTTGGTCCTTAAGATCCACTATTATATGTTTGTAAAAGTCAATAAGTAGTCCTGATATTAAGATGTTGAAAATAGCCATTGCCCTTCAGTAACACCATAGGTCTGTCATGAGGACCAGGCCTGCTGCAGTGTTGACTTCACAGATGAGCGCGAACCCCCCTGATGCCGCAGACAGATGGAGGCGACAGGAAGGAGGCAGAAATAGCACATAGTACGGACAATGTGCGTGTGTGAGTGCGTATGTGAGTGTACAAGTACGTAATGTGGGTGTACGTGCATGCGTGTGTGTTTGTATGTGTAAGAGAGTGTGTATGTTTGTGTGCGTATGTGGATGTGTGTGTATATGAAGTGGATGGTGAATACTGTAAGTTGCAGGAGCAGGTTGGACACAAGACTCACTGGCAGTGATATGAGCTGCTTTCTCCCCTTGCCTTGCCTTGCGTGTTCCTGCGTGCCAGATGGACTGAATCGAGCAGTCACCCTTTTCAGAGGTCATTCAGATGGACTCCCACGGGAGCCAAACAAATATCAGTCCTGTCTGTGCTGTATTACCAGATTCAGCTCTCCACCTGAAGGGGACATTTTAGGTGGTGTTGCACTGTAGCAAGCAAGCAATGCACTTAAAAAAAAAAACGCAAGGTGTTTCTATATCGCCTGACCACTGAGGACTTTATCTCATCGATCCTTGGCATTGTGTTGGCTGTGTCTTTGCTTTTTTTTCGCCTGCGTGTTCAAATATTGGATGAAAATAGATGAGCCTTTTAGGCCCCGAGGCTAACGGTGCAACCCTCAGTGTGCTGCTGTCAGTAAGTCTTAGCCGCCTGCTTCGTTGAAAAGCAGCATTTTGTCATCCCCCTTAATATATTCAGAGGCTAAGTCGGTTGAGCCGTTATGACAGGAAATAACTGTTGAGCATGAGGGCTAAACCTGTGGCATCGCTGAGACTTGAGTGCATGCGCTATATTAAGGACCCCAGCAGATGCTGTCTTGCAGTGCTTCCCTGCACAGGATGCACAATACACTGGGAGAACTAGATTGTAGCTATATACACACGCACCACTGTATGTAGGGTATATATACTGTGAATTTTCATTGAAAAATATGTGAGCTTTCAGTGGACTCTATGTGTATTTGTTCAAGCTGCTCTGTGTACAGACGGATAGTCTTGTCTTTTCTAGTCTTGTCTACTTTCTTACGATTTTCATTTTTCACTCGATGACTAGGCCTACCTCCTTGTCCCCATTTTTAGCTTTTGTTCTCAAATGCCCTGAAACGAATCTTGCTTTTTGTGTCATAAGCTGAGGTGACTTCATGTCCTGCAGGATATATAGTCTGGTCTTTCATCCACATGTCTTAAATCAGTGGACGTGCACACACACACACACACACACACACACACACACACACACACACACACACACACACACACACACACACACACACACACACACACACACACACACACACACACACACACACACACAGATTGCTGCAGCTCAGAAGCTCCAGATTTTGCGACCGTTCTTCTCTCCGGCTGCCTCCAACTTACAATACAATGTGTAATTTCAGGGTGTTCATTATCGATACCCAAGTCCCTCATTCATATATATTTAGTGCACCGCTATCAGTGTAATGTATTTCTTTTGGCTTTAAATTGTACACGATAAACATTGACATGCTTTTCATCCTCCATGCCCTCACTCTAACTACATGCTGTATCTACTCAGGAAGATACATGGTTCAGAAGTTCTCATTTTTCATCTGCTGTGACGTGATAAGCTCACAACAGCAATGAGTATCATATTATGACTCCTCAGCTTTGGCAATTGTGAAGACAGAAAAGGGATATTTCACACAGTGCACATTTTAGCATTTTATTTAATGAGTGCACAACTGTTTATCAAGCTGGATCTATTATCATTAGGGGGAGATGGGACAGAAAGATGTGGACTAGTGTGATACTGTGAAAAGCTTTTGTCATTGTGAGTGGACAGTGACTGGTCAGCATATTGGTTGTGTTCTGCTTGGTAACACTGTAAGGTGGAAATGTAAGTGTATTTTAGTGTATGAACATGTAATGTTATGTACTCACACTGTACATCCCCAACCTTAACCCCAACGTAGGCCCATAATGCATGCTGTAATAGTCTTTAAAAAGTTTACAGAGTACAAGTTTATAGTACTACATTACTGTGTAACTGAAACGTTAAGTACCATAGTACTTCACTGCTATGACATAAGACAGGGCCTTTAGTAATGGACTACGACTTGGTAATTGCCATTCTGGTAACAGCAAATGTAACGCTGTGTCTTAACGGGCTAAAGGTACAATGTAAGTACATGTTACATGCTGTAACATCCTTTGTTACACTGTAACAAGACAGCACAATGAAGTGTAACAGGACAGTAAATTAAAGTGTAACAATGTTCTCTGCAGATAAATGAGCTCAGCCACATCCAGATCCCCGTCATGCTGATGCCTGATGACTTCAAAGCCAACTCGAAGATCAAGGTGGACAACCACCTCTTCAACAAGTGAGACTTGCTCTTCATCAGCTTTTCCTGGCGTGGAAATTCATGACGCTGCGTAAATGCAAAACGGCAAACAATGAGTAAAGTGTGACATTGGCGCATGGAGAAACTATAGGCCTACATTTCAGCCATTTATGTTTTGAGAAATTAGTAATTACATAAGATTTTACCCATGGCATGTATAGTAGTACATTGTCATTTACAGTATAAGAAAATGCAGTACAGTGAATCATTTCTGTTTGCAACACACTTTTCATTTGTCCCTCATGCAGGGGTCTGTGCAATGAAAAAAACAAAAAAAACAAAATAGGAGCACAGATAAGAATTAAGGTGCACTGTGAAATTGTTAACGCACAGACAAAAAGGGTCTAAGAGAGTAGGCTATGCCTTTTTCCTCACACACATAGGCAAACACATTCTACATGAGGGGTGCTGGTCACAGGGCCAGTTTTTCAAAATTCCTCCCTGTAAAAGGGCTGAACAACATATTACACAGTTATGTCTATATTCACAGTCATTGCACATTCATTTCTATATGCAGCCCGATGTCTCCTCTGCTGTGTCAATGAAGGCCTGTCGCCTAACTCATTATCATACAACTGTAAAACAAAGCCTGGGGAGTGTCAGTAAACTCATCCCAACTGTCCCTTCTCTGGAGGTTTTTTATTGATCCCAAACCCAAGTTAACTACATCAACTTGACTAGGCTTTTGATCCCTCTGTCTTTCAAGCACTCATGGTTTCCTCTACAGGATGTATTTACTCCAGGAGGAAAATGCTTTTAAAAAAAACGGAAATCGTTTTAATTTTTTAAAAACATTTTCGGAAACTATGGTGGCCAAATTTAAACTATGGTGGTGCGCCATAGTTTCCTCAATGTATGGGAAACACTGTGATTCAATGGAATACTTGAATCATTTATTTACTTACTTATTTATTTGTTTATTTGTTCATTCATTCATTCAGTTCAATACCGCTTCAGTTTAGCGTGCCCTGTGCAGGGTGAACAACATGCTATCCCAATAGGGTTAAGCTTAAAATAGTAAATGAGTACAATGTGTGTCTTCAAAGGAACACAGTAATGAGAAGCTGGCAACCCCAGATTGACAAATTGGCCTGTGTAGTGTCTTCTAAATTGCAAGAGCCATGGGCATTTCCACATGGTAATAAGTCTATTGTATGAGGCAAGTGTTACGAGCGCTGTTGAATTTCCATTAATATCAGCTTGCAATTTGCTTTTGCTTTTGGTATTCAAACTGCATGTTTCTGCAAGTATTAATGGCCTTCTTTTTCATCATGTCTTCAATCCACAGGGAAAATATGCCAAGCCATTTTAAATTCAAGGAGTATTGTCCCCTTGTTTTCCGCAATCTCAGGGAGAGATTCTCAATCGACGACCAAGAGTATCAGGTAAGCTTTATGCAGCTCTGCCTGTACCTAATAAAAATTGCTACATCTCTTTAAAAAAAAGAAAAGAAGAAGACAACAAAGCCCCCACCCTACTTTCTCCTTCCACCACATACTCATACATACACATTAACGTATGCTGAAATAGACATGCATACAATTTAACAGTCAGTCACATTTTTTTTTAATCAAAGGTAGCTGAAAAAATAATGAAGCAATCGCACACAAGGCACATTTCTTCTCTGCCTCTGTGTCACCCTCAGACATGCAGGCACACACACACACACACACACACACACACACACACACACACACACACACACACACACACACACACACACACACACACAGAGACAAACCTGCTCACAAACACTTCCAGACACAAACTTTTCACCCAACATCAAAGGAACATAGACATGAAAAATACTATGATGAGGAGCATTCTTTTTCACATACTCTTCCCTCTCCCTCTCACACACATCACATCCACGCAAGTTCTTCCAAATGAAAGGCAAGCAGAAGCCGCAGCCTTGAGGCAGAGGAGCTTTCATCAGCCTGAGCCTCAGAGAAAAAGGAGTGTCAGCTTGTCGTTTATCAGCTAAGCTCCGAGGCTCCTTAAAGAGGAGTGCAGGCTGCCACGGTAACCGCTGCGCCCAGAGAAGCCATGGCTGGCCTCACTGTCTTGCACTGCGTTTTTCCCTCTTTTTTCCCTCCCCCTATCTTTTTCTCTCTTTTTTTCCAGTTCTTTTTTATGAGAGAGCGAGCGACACCTGGCACCAGTCCCACAAGGGTGAAGCATAAATATTGCCTTTACAGCTTATCCAAAAATAGGACAGATTATGTCTTGTCTTTCATAATAGCATTACTGTCAGCTCTTATAGTTAATGTGCGCGACATTAGAACCCTCTTGCCTCTGTTTGGGCTGTACAGGTGGACAGCGCACAAAAAAATCCCTGCCAAAATTCGCTGCCAGATGCAAGAACAGAAAATGTCCGGTGGCCTTGGCTCCCTTCCCAGAATCCCTCAGCACACCCTCTGTAGTGTGTCCTGTCGCACTTGGTGGCAGTAACCTTTAATCCATCTGGGTTTCGGAGCGGTGGGACAATGGCTCTCCCGCGACCGCACAGCTCATGAAGCTCTCACTCGGTGGCATTTACACTAATCTGTTCTCACTGTCAAGTTGAAACACAATTTAACATAACCTCCATCTTTTTTTCCCCACCCCACACACATCTTTATCACTCCATGCTTTCTTCCCTCATTCTTCCCCTCCCTCCCTCCCTTCCGTCCTTTCCTCCCTTTCCTTGTGCCTCTCTCCCTCCCACACTGCTTTCCTCCCCTCCCTTTGTCTCTCCTTCCCTGCCCTCCTGCTTGTCCCTCCCTTCCCCCCTCTCCCTTCCTCCTCCCCTGCCTCCCTGTCCTCCTCCCTGTCTCCCGGTCCTCCTCCCTGTCCCCTGTCCTCCTCCCTGTCTCCCGGTCCTCCTCCCTGTCCCCTGTCCTCCTCCCTGTGCCCCTCTCGTGCCCTCTCCTTCCTGGCTCCTCCCTGTCCCCTGTCCTCCTCCCTGTGCCCCTCTCGTGCCCTCTCCTCCCTGGCTCCTGGCTGTCCTCTCCTCCCCTGTCCCCTGTCCCCTGTCCTCCTCCCTGTGCCCCTCTCGTGCCCTCTCCTCCCCTGTCCCCTGTCCTCCTCCCTGTGCCCCTCTCGTGCCCTCTCCTCCCTGGCTCCTGGCTGTCCTTGGCTCGCTGCAGAACTCCATAACTCGGAGTGCTCCCATCCTCAGCGACGCTCAGGGCCGCAGCGGCGCTCGCTTCCACACGTCCTACGACAAGAGGTACGTCATCAAGATCATCACCAGCGAAGACGTGGCAGAGATGCACAACATCCTCAAGAAGTACCACCAGGTGAGACTTAAGCCCTACAGCTCCATGGGAATCTGCTGCAGGCCACCACCAGGCTGCCAGCCATGTGCAATTTCAGGAGACATTAGTCATGCTTTGTTGTGTGTGTGTGTGTGTGTGTGTGTGTGTGTGTGTGTGTGTGTGTGTGTGTGTGTGTGTGTGTGTGTGTGTGTGTGTGTGTGTGTGTGTGTGTGCGCGTGTGCATCCTTTCTAGTACATTGTGGAGTGCCATGGCAACACTCTGCTCCCGCAGTTCCTGGGCATGTACCGCCTCACAGTGGACGGTGATGAGACATACATGATCGTGACCCGCAACGTCTTCAGCCACCGCCTAGCTGTGTACAAAAAATATGACCTTAAGGTAAAGAAGGGAAAAAAAGACCAGAGATTCTGTGGGCTTTAGGTGTAAAATAGTGCTGGATGTCCACGTTGTTTAAGTTCTGTGCCACCTGCAAGATGAAATGTACCTGCTGAGTGATGAAGTTAAATTGTGAATTCCTCCTTCTAGGGTTCTACTGTGTCCAGAGAGGCTAGTGACAAGGAAAAGGTAAACAGTCTTTTGCTAACTGATAAAATGGATTGATGACAAAGGCAACTGATATTGCATGCGTGCATCGGGAAACACTTTCAGATATAGGGCATGAAACTTGCATGTGAGATCCATTGCATGTCTGCTTTTGGTGATGTGGCCAGCGAGAGATCTGTTTTCTTTTTGGGAGGTATCCCCTTAACTTGCTGTCCCCTTTCCCTGTGATGCCAAATCTCTATACAAGAAGCCTTGTCAATGCAGTCGGCCATGTTGATTGGTTACTATTATTTATTTTTGTGGTCTCCTCCTCCTTCTTTGCCTGGCTTTGTTTCATGAATGGTCCCCATCTTTATTATCCTGGGTCTTGCTTCTGATTTACACCATGGGCGAGGGTAATATCTGTAAAGCCGCAAAGCGAAAGCCTTGTTAATTACTTGATGCCCAACGCATTACTGACAGCGGCCTGTCCCTTAGGTGCTACACAAGTGAGAAAACTCAAGTGAGATTATTATGTCTGTCATAGCCAACGGGCTCCTCCAAAGCAGCTGTCCCTCCGCATGGCCATAATGCAACCTTGGTGCTGTTTATACCTTTTAAGTTATATCCACAAATAAACATACATTGCTTTGAGTTTTTAAAGGGTTTGCATTTAAACCTCTTTTTTTGCATTTTGCCTTGCATATACAGTACTAAACAAATCTGACTACATAACAATGTAACAATATCATAAAGCTGTGCCCATTTTATTTGCCAATCCAGCTCTCATGGAAAACACTAATAGTGGCAAATCCACTAGCTAATACTCAGAAGCATAGCAGTGTTGATGTGTTTCCCTCATACATGTGTGATGTATGGGCATGTGGATGACATGCATGTGCCTTGTTGTCTCCCCAAAGTTTGCATGTCGACCATTTGATATGGTGGAGAACCCTTGAGTTTGTGTGCCTCTGTTTCTTGCCATGGTACATAGACAGATGTGCCATTTGTTAACATTACCAAATGCAGATCAATTATTTCAATTTGACACTGAGATCTGTGTAAATGTTCCAACTAATTTCTGCTCTAGCAATTTGTTTTGTGTCACCCTATGAGTTTAGTGGAAGTCAGAAATATTACTGTGGATTTCCTTTGTTTCGGATTTCTTTTTACATGTGTCTTTTTTTTTACAGTGTTCCTCTAAATTGCACTTTTGTTATAGTCATATTGGCATTTCTGCTTTGTTATGAGTATATTTCTTCATTACTCATTTCATTACAATATAATTAAGGCCAAATGCTCCATGAGACATGATGCTCACTGTTACTCTAAGACATGCAAATGTTAACTTCTCTGATTACACTACATTTTGAAAGCTGCTTCTTAGAGTAGGCCTGTGTAGGAAATTCGGTAACACTTTACTTAAAGCCAACATTATAAGCGCATTTATAACAAATTATAATGCACATTATAATTACTTACAACGTATTATGACTACACTCATAATGCTTCATGAAGCTTTATATTGACAGTTATGAATAACTATGAATCTAGCTTATAATGCTTTATAAATCCAAGGGTGTCATGAGTGCTCATGACTGGCTATAAACAACAGGCTGCCTGATGGGGCTTATAGTACATTATGAGTACCTATACCCCTCTATGCACAGACCTGGATGATAAACTGTCATAAGGGCTCATACGATGCTATAATGTTTCATGTGAGATCATAAGTCGTCAATGTGTGCTCTAAGTAAAGTGAAGTTCATATGCATGCATCTATAATGCACTGTATAATGCACATCTACAATGCATCATAATGTACTGTAAGCCCCATCAGGCAGCCTGTAGTTTATATCCAGTCATGAACACTCATAATACCCTTGGATTTATAAAGTATTATAAGCTAGATTCATGGTTATTCATTACTGTTAACATAAAGCATCATGAAACATCATCGGTGTAGTCGTAATGTGTTGTAAGTAATTATAATGTGCATTATAATTTGTTATAAATGCGCTCATAATGCGCTATAGATATGGTCTTCATAGAAAGTGTTACCGGAAATTCTAGCATTCTAGCATTCTAATGCTATGTGAAGTGTGGCACATACCAGGAACGATAACTACAACAATAGCTACAATGATAACTACAATGTCTTAAAGTAAAATATAAGTGAATGGCTGTGCAGTGAATACCGCAACTATAAATCACCTGAACAATACAGATCCCTTTTAGAGTAATCTCATCAATTGGCAAACAATTTAAACGATGAGGCCATTGGCCGACCCATCAAAATGAATTTCTTATCTTCCTGATACATTTTCTCATTGTCAAAATTGTACTTTAGTATGAGAATTACAGTTATAGTTGCCATTATTGTTCTTGGATGAGCACAATCATGATAGCATTACTGCTAGTAGGACAGATTGCTGACATGTAGGTAGATTGAGAGATATTACTTGTAGATAACATAGATAAATAAATATTATATATTCTGATTCACTAGTCCAGTTCTATTGGTGCTTGTGCTTGCTGGAATATCATTGTTTTAAAATGATCATGTTAAAATGTTAAACTGTCGAAATCAATAAATGTTTTAAACTTTCAGTTTATGGATGTAAACTAGAACTTGTATTGACAAGCTTGATGCTTGGATATTTAAGGTTAAAAAAAAGTAATTTCTTTCAGAACAAATTTTAACTCTGTGAAGTTATATACAGCGTTATGCGGATGTGTTTCCCCCCTAACTGACTTTTGTACTTTTTTGCACATTTGGCACACTTAACATTTTCAGATCACCAAACAAATGCAAACATTAAACAAGGATAACCCAAACAAGCATTAAAATGCAGTTATTCACTGATTATTTCATTTGTTAAGAGAATAATATCATAAAACCTCAATGAGCCTGTGTAAAAAAGTAACTGCCTCCTTGTTAAATGAGGAGGTATCTGTGATCAATCATATTATTTTGGACAACTGAGTTATATTTCACTGCTGACCAAGTCTGGCTGCTACCAATCCTTTCAAATCAAGAGACAATTGTGATAGAACCTGTTTCACAATGTGTAGTGGCTCATATAGAACCCGTGACATCACACTGTGATCCATCAACATTCAGGAGCAAAAACATCCGCACAGCACTGTACTTCTGTTAAATTGAACACACACACACACACACACACACACACACACTCACACACAGTGGAGTAGCCCTCCTAATGCGATTCCAGGCAGCACAGGCTGGGCAGGGTTGTGAGGAGCTGCTAACCAACCAGCCTTGCTGCTTCTCCCTCCTCCTGACTTCCTTAGCAACCACGTCTAGCCGAGGAGGGCGCGCCCGCACCAACAAAGTCGCGCATGAGCCAAAAGCTGCAAACCATCCGGATCGCCACGCGGTTTTACTGTGCCATCAAACACGTAAGGACCTCTTCGGCCAGCACGTACTACGCCCTCCCCTCCAGTCCTGACCCTCTTTGTTCCTCTGGCCAAGGGCTCTTGCCTAATGGCCGTCTTGTCCTAGCTCCACACTGAACACCCTGTGGACACAAACTAGTGCTTTGCTGGTGTCCCCCACTCACTGGAGAGAGTTTGGGGTGTGACCCCTTATTCATGTTTCTCTTTGGGCAGATTAGAGAGTTTGATTTTTAGCGAACAGCTCAGCAAAGATGGTAGTTGGTAGATGGTGTTGTGGAGCTACAGGTCCAGCAGAGCCAGTGAGTGCCCTTGAGGGGCAGGTGTCGTACTAAGCCACGTCTTGTGTCATGTCGCCATCGATGTGACACATCTGGGTGTGTGGAGTAGTAAGTGGTTGAATGTAGTAGCAAGGTGGCCCTCCCCCAGTGATCTCACCAGCATCTTTCATGGCCTACACCTGAATCTGTTTCAGTGCACTCTTAAAGGTGGGGTTGCAGGTTAACCCATTTTAAGAATATGTACTATTATGACATCCGTTGCGGGTTCCGCAGGCTCATAGGAGTCTATGTAGAACCTTGGAATCCTGGGGGAGTTCCCCCAACCCCACCTTTAAGTTACCTGACACTGTGCGGAATGTTACTTTTTTGTCAGGTATTGTGTGCCATGCTGTTTTAGGGAAGACATGAAATAATAATAATAATGTGGAAATATTTTATTTAGTAACTTAACTCACTCTTTCTAGGTGTAGCAACTAGAGTGTTACTAGAAGTGTAACTAGAAGTGTTACTGTTAATATTACTGAATTGCACTTGATCTTTCAAGTATTGAAAAATTACCGTTGTAGTCATTGTTGAATGCTTTGTATTGATGTGTACAGACAAAAGAGCTCCCTACATACAAAGACAATGACTTCATCAACGACGGGCAGAAGATCCACATTGGTGAGGAGAGCAAAAAGGTGTTCCTGGAGAAGTTGAAGAATGATGTTGAGGTTTGTTTTCATCACAGATCTCAACCTTGTGTAGTTGCTTTTTAGATACTCTTACTTTTTGCCACTGGTCCCTTTGAGCCCTATCTCACGCCTTTCGTAAAGTCTTCACGAAAATAATAGAGTCATTTTCGTGGTGCATTCACGTTATTGCCCGCCTTTCGTAAAGTCTTCACGAAAATAATAGATTAATTTTCACGCTGCCTATTCACTTGAATTGCCCCACTGCTGCTATGGTTATCCAAACGTCTGCAGGGGCGGGGGGGGTGCTGACAGAACACTGCTGATACACTCGGGACTCACTAATTCGACACCCTTTCGGCTCTTACGCCTTATGTGCCCTAAACCTAAACCTAAACCTAACCCTAACCTTAACCCTACTTAACCCTAAACCTAACCCTAACCCTAACCCTAACCTTGACCCTAAACCTAACCCTAAATTGCTTGTTTGAAATGTTTGATTACCATGTGACGGTATCAAACTAGTGGGTCGCTAGGCAACAGTCGGGCAATTCAAGTGAATAGGCAGCGTGAAAATTAATCTATTATTTTCGTGAAGACTTTACGAAAGGCGGGCAATAACGTGAATGCACCACGAAAATTAATCTATTTTTTTCGTGAATACTTCACAAAATGAGTGAGATACGGTTGTCCCTTTTGTTGTTGAGCTGCATCAAAACAGATGTAGACAAGAGAAATCAGAAATGTCAACCTGGCCCCCTCAAAGGGGTATGCCACTATTTTTTGGCCAGGGTTTATAAAGTGGTAAAGTGTCTTATTTTCCATGTTAGACGTTGTCTTGCTTTAAGACAAGTTAAAAGAGGGAATATGTAGCTAAGCTAGTGAAAGTCAATGGATCACTGTAGCATGTGTGATCCATTGACTCTCACTAGCTTAGATACTTACTCCTTCCTCAGAACAAGACAACGCCTAACATGAAAAATAAGACACTTTACCATAAAACCATGGGCGTCTCTCAAAGTGGGCTGGCCCTTCAGTGACCAGTGCAGGGCATGCAGATTGAATTACACTTTGGCATGGTGCATACTCATACGGCTCGCTGTGACCTAGCACATTTTAAAATGAGTGACAAAAAGAGGTTTCCCGCGAAAGTTGTTCTTTAACCGTATTCAGCCCCAAAATAGTGGCATAGTGGCTTGATGCATGTGGTGATGTGTGTTTAGCGCCACACTCAGGCAATCCAAAACACTGCCAGTAGACAGATGGACAGACAGTCATTGCAAGACCTGTCCCAACCTCCTGCGGGGAGTGAGGTGAAAAAGGTGGAGAATGCGGGAACATTCACCTGAAATAGAAAATGCTCAGACTTGTTTTACAATTGTGATGATTTTTTCTTAACATTAATGTCATTAGCATGAACAGGGGTGTATTAGGCGCGGTATGCTGGGATACGCAGTCCACCCACTTCTCCTGGAGTGAGATTTAAAAAAAAATGTTTGCCCATGTTTGAATACGAAAAGCAATGATCACATAGCAGTATTGCAGGTGATTGACCAAACATATGAAAACGTAGAAACAATGACGGTAGATTAAGGACATTTGGGGGGTTTGACATGATAAGTTGCCTAATTATTTGATGACGTTAAAAATTGCGTACCCCCACTTTAATAATCCCCACTACATCGCTGAGCATGAATGACCTAAACTCCAGACTTTTTAATACCCTTTGTTGCCCCAACAATACCACCCTCTCTAACCTCCTCTATCTCTCTCTCTCTCTCTCTCTCTCTCTCTCTCTCTCTGTAGTTCCTGTCGCAGCTCAAACTAATGGACTACAGCCTATTGGTGGGCATCCATGATGTGGAGCGAGGGGAGCAGGAGCAGCCGGAAGAGGAGAGCGAGGACAACGACGCCGGGGAGGAGGAAGGGGCGGAGAGCGACGGGGGAGCCACGGGCACCCCTCCCGACAGCCCCAGCAACACCCTGGACAGCAACAAGCCCCTGGGGCCCGGCGAGTTCGACCCCACCATAGACGTCTACGCCCTCCGCAGTCACTACAGTAAGTTTACTCAGAACAGCTCTCTGGGAGTGTTGTTTGAGATTGTTATTATAGGAAGACATACACAGTCATATGGCATTTCAGCACAGGCTGTTCTTGTGAGTGGAATGTAACAGCAGGTGCTTTAGGTATTAGAAAACAGTGAACTGTCCCTGGAGTACCAATGGGGATACCAATAGGTGCATTGTTCATTGGCACTTTATACATGCATGCAGTACAGGATGCAATCAACAGTCTTTCTGCCGGTACGAGATTCAAACCTGCAACACCACTCACAATAATTGTACACACCTTTTCCGCATATTGTAAGATGGCGAAAAACAGATCAAGTTATCGGTATGTCATATTTGATTTTGTTTAAATTCTGTATAAATGATCTCTGTTGGACTGTTTTTAGTTGAACATTGAATGTCCACTTCCAAATGAATGTACTGGAGGTGAACATTGCAGAAATCACACGTTTAGGGGTACAGCCACTAGGGGGCGTCCACAATTTATAGACCAGAGATGTGTTTTATCTACAGCTCTGGTAGAGGACAGGACAGTTATATACAGTATAAGTATTCCAAGAACATACCTAAGTGGGGTTGCAGGTTAACCATCTTAAGAAAATGTACTATTATGACATCACGTTGGGGGTTCCGCAGGCTCATAGGAGTCTATGTAGAACCTTAGAATCCTGGGGGAGTTCCCCCAACGTGATGTCATACCTGCAATCCCACCTTTAAAGAACAATTAATAATTTTAAGTTAACCTGCAGGAAGTGGTAAAGCTGTTAATAGACAGCCCTCAGGTATCATTGGGTTAAGAAAACGAGGGACCCAGGCTTATATATTACATGATTTACTACTACCTCAAGGTTAACGTAGCCTCTTACTGCAGATGGGGTCGCCGGCGGGCCTATTCACTATTTGCTGAACATACTCAAATACATCATAACAACATTGCTATGACAGTGCAGAGAGCCTTAAGTAACAGATTAAGACATAGACATTACAATTTTGGTGACAGTAAGGTTATAACATAGGTGCTGCGCTAAGGGATTAACTTGGTTTAATACTGAGCCAGGTTCTTGGAAAAGCCCCCCATTCAAACATATGTAATATTTTCAGTCACTTGTGTAAAATCGTTTGATGAAAGTCTCACTCCCAGAGAATAGTATTTGGGGAGGTGTGTGCATACTACTCACCCCACTGTTGTTCATGTATGTGTTTTGGTTAGGAGGGCCTTATAACAAGCCAAGGGTCAAGTCATTTCTTTGGCGGTGGCTGGAAACTACCTCTTGAACTATCTGGATAGTACAGACTCTCCATGGAAAAGAGGGACTGAAAGTATGCTGGGTATTATGCTTGAGACTCTTCCCCAGCCCTGACCTGATTTTGTCTCTTCCTATTTATTAATGTGGTAAAGACTGATTATGTTTGCTCATGTTTGATTATGTTTGCTTGGTGTGTGTCATCAGCTGCTCCTAAGCGAGAGGTCTACTTTATGGGGGTGATTGATATCCTCACGCCGTACGACGCAAAGAAGAAAGCAGCTCATGCGGCCAAAACAGTGAAGCATGGAGTAAGTATCAGTGGAACACATTTATGTACAGAATTTAACAACCTGTGCAACAAATTATGTATATCTCGGTAATCTACAGTAGCATATGGTATATCTACAGTGTATGAAATACAATATAGATATAACACATTAGGTCATTTAGCTTGAAAGATGTTTCTGAAAACGCGATGTGATGCGACGTGATGTTCACCTTGTGTGAAAACCAAAACATTATCAGCCACGAAACTAGCAACACACAGTGGCTAGCCTCTTTCAAGCAGTGAACTAACACCAGCATTCATTTGTTTTGACTCACTCAGTCTGGTGCAGAAATATCCACAGTCAACCCTGAGCAATATTCCAAGAGGTTCTACGATTTCATCACCACCATCATTCCCTAACCTGGTCAGATGTGGAACTGTGAGTGGTGCTTACCCACCCAGGTCAGGGAGACGGACACCTGAGACTGGGCACAGAGGCAGCGCCTCAGGGGGGGAGAGGAACCGGCAGACACTCATCATCCTGGGCTCTCGGTCCAGGGCAGTTTACACCCTCCCCCTGTGTTCTTATTAATTATTATTATTATGATTATTATGATTATGATTATTATTATTATCAATACAAACTGTAAGGGTGGAAAGATGTAATGTAGTTATGTGTCCAAAAAATATATACCTGTATGTTAGATATTGTTGAGTGGGAAGTTGAGTGATGTTCTTGTGCTGAGTTTTACTGTGTTATCCACCCCCTGGCATTGTCAAAGCTGCTTTATATTATGTTCTGTTTGTTTTCTAAAAAAAAAAAAAACTGTTGCTGAGAGGTATGACTAAATGAGCAAGCATGTTGCTGTTTGCCTGTTGAACTGATATTGCTAAGTGATATTCATTTCTTAATTTTGTTACTTTACTATAGTTTTTATCTTGGGTTGATAACTAGGGAAGGAAGGAATATAAGGGAAGAGATGTACATTTTCAGATTTAAACTCCTTTTTTTGAAGGAGGGCTTACCATATGTGCACTTTTAGAGCGCACTGACGCAGCCACTGGAAATGGACTCCAAAAATGACAATTTTATACTTTGCACTTACACTAATGCACCAAAATGTTTATGCAAATAAAGCTGGTTGCAGAAAAACACTAAGATGCAATAGTAGTAGTACTGTATTGAGTGTGTTAGTTTGTAGAGCATTGTAGACAACATCCAGCATTGGCATAAAATCACTATAGTGTAGTCCAGAGAGCTGAACAGAAATATGGCCCTTTGCATTGCTGTTTTTTTGTTTGTTTGCTTGTTTTGTGTTATAGAGCATATAATATATATTTTTACATTTGTTTATTTCAGTATAATAAGATGTGTTTGTTAGTGTGCCATTCTCTTGAAGGGAATGAAGTTGTAACTGAAACTGTAACACTTTATGAAACATTACAGCACTTCAGACAATGAGAGAAAGTTGCCTAAAACAGCTGGACTCCTCCACGCTTCTCTCTACCGGTACTTAGCTGTAATTTATTGTAGTCTTGGCATAGTATTAAGTGCAGTCTGTGGATGTATTTGTTTTCCTCTGCATTTTCATTTGCAATTCTAAGCAATCCTAACCATGCTAGGTAATGTTATAAAATATTTACACTGTGCGAGGGGTGTGCCTTTTTTACTATGAATTGTTTAATTTTGTATTTCTTTTTTTTAACGAAAGATTGAATATGTTATTTTCTAAAAATGGATCATATATATATCGAAAGAATATTGAGGTTGCCCAGCTGTTCTTGTGTAGGTTTATAGTGTATGTTAACTTTGTGATTTATCACTGAATGTTACTCCTTAAGCTAAACAACCCAACAAACCTTGAACATGTTGACTTAACTTGTTGTGGGTTTATTGCCCAATACTAGTCTGATTTATCAGTGTATACCTGTTTTGCTGCTTCTGTTGGCTGTTTGAAATGAGGTTTTTTGAGTCACAATAACTTGGAGTTCAACAGCTCAACAGTGTAGCGCTTGCACTACCACAGGAAGCATTATTTATGACATTAATGTGTGAGCGTATAAAAAGAGAACTTTAAGCCATGCAAGGCATAGGATTTGAAAGGAGGTCAATGTATAAAAAGTGATCCTTTTTATCCGAATTTGACTTTACAACTTCAGCTTTAGAAGATAACACTTAAGAAGTTCAAAGCTTTTTCTAAGCAGATTCGTCTCCCTGAGATTTTTCAACGATTGACTTTGTAACTACATTATTGCAAATTTATAAGAGGAAAAAGTAACTGTACATTCACATTGAATATTAAATACTGTTGAGTATAAACATCAAAAGCCCCTTTCCCCCTGCCCACCCATGGTGATAGCAAAATGTGGCTTTGAGCTGAAGAGGAGCATGTTTCATGATAATGAGGTGCTGTCCATCATCAATCTGGTGACGGGTAGTAAATTGTAATCCATTGTTGTCTATGCGTCATAGTCGTTGTGAATTCAGTCGTGGGAGCCAGTGTCAATCTCATGTTTGTGTGCTGTAATGCACCCTCTTCTCACAACACTCCTCAATAAATCTAAACATTGCTCTGCATAGTGTTCTTTGTCTTGGTGGGTGTTTGCTTTCTTTCTTTGGCATGGCCTGTAGGCCTGCACTCTTCAGTGTCACCATAAAGGTTCCTGACCACTTCATGGCCGGCCATAGGTGAGGCCAAAGTAGGCAATCATGTTGTAATATGGATGTAAAAATAACACATTTTAACAATGTCATGTTAGGAGTTAACTAAGTTGGCACATGTACCACGAGGTATTTTGGCCCATTTATCCATTGCAAATTGTTCTAGCTGGTCCAAATTGCATGGATGTTGAGCACATACATTTGGCACAGACTCTCGATGGAATTGAGGACTGGACTCTTGAGTGGGTCCTTGCAGTATCATGGTTTTAGTATCCTTGAAGAACCTCTGAAATCATTAAGCTGTATGCTTTGGGTTATAATGTTGTTGGAAGACCCAGTGATCCAGACCCAGACTCCCTGTGTCCGAGGCTGAAAAAAAACTTTAAAAAAAAACTTTATGCTCCCACCACCATGCGTAACTGGGGGAACTGTGCTTAGTCTCATTAAACCAAAGAAGCCGGGGGGGCGTTGTGGAGCAGCGTGCTGAGCCCCCACATTTGGAGTAGCATGCCCACGGGGACCCCCGTTCGGGTCTGGCCGGGGTCATTTCCCGGCCCTGCCTCATCTCTCTCCCAATCATTTCCTGTCTACTCTCACACAGTCCTGTAATAATAAAAGCCCCAAAAATTACTTTTTAAAAAAAGACCAAAGAAGCCATGGACACCTGCCTAGATGATTGTTATTGACCCGGCATCACCTGGAGTTTTTATTTCAAGAAAGACAGGCTTGTCATCATATTGGCCTTTGGGGCTATCATCACAGATTAACCCCTTTACTTAAGGCAGTGCATATCAGAGTCTGATTGAGCTTTGCCTGTGAGAATTGAAAGTCAAAAATGTCCTCATATGTTGGAGCTGACTGTACATAGGGTCCAAAATTTGCTAGCATCATTCTAAGGCAGCCTCAGGCACAGGAAGTCTTGTTTGGGTGTATGGCACCATGAAAAGAAAAAAATATGATAGAATGTCAAAGGTGACCATGCAAGAATATGGTCATAGATTAAGCAAAGGTCTTCGCTGGAACTTTCAATAAGATAATAACCCAAAACTAACCAATAACCAAAATAGTTCAAATGTTCTTCAAGGACACTAAACCATGCATGGTCATGGAGTGATTCAGACCTCAATCCTTTAGTTAGATAGTCTTTGAGGAGTGCTGAAAATGAATGTCCATGCTCAACATCCATGCAATTTTGACCAGCTTAACTATTTGCAATGGAGAAATGGGCCAAAATTGTAGGTAGGACATGTGCCAAGTCAACCTAGTTAATAAATCAAAGAACCTGGTGTAAGTTTTGGTCCATACATGGCACCGTATTGACTATTAATGATCAGGGGGCTAATCATTTTGTCGGGTCATTCTATATGCCTGAAGGGGGGTGGCTAATGTCCTCAACTGTACATCTTATTTAGTAAGGTCAAAGATGACTGAATTAATTTAGTAATCAAGGTGTGTGTGTGTGCGTGCATGCGTGCGTGCGCGCGCGCAACATTTCACCAGGTTAAAAAGGGAACGGTGAGGCAACAGAGCCTGTGCAGCCTACCGGTAGGAGGCGACATGTTTCAGGTTTTTACTGCAGCTTCAGTGCCATCAGATTATGTCTGTGCACAGCACCATGCATGCGGAGGCGGATGCGCTGTTCGTCCTCCTGCCAATCATCAGCTAAACAGGCATCATGAACGGTTGCGCGCAAAAATCAGAGCGAGTTGTCAAGCGTCAGTTTTATGATGCGCCATGAAGCCTACAAAAGATAAAGTCGATATAAACAATTATCACTGGTAAGTAGCCTTCAGATGATGGCATCAAACTTGACCTCTGCAAATGACTGTGCAATGCAATGGTTGTCAATCCGACATCGCAACGACTCCCGTAGCCTACTACCCACAAGTTGTGGCCTAATCAAACAATTTAGTCAATGTTAAAAATTCGTTCTTGGTAGGCCTGTAGGCCTACTTGTAACTTTTTGTGCAACTTTTTTTTTTGTCAGTTCTAGTTCGTGGAAAGAAATCACCGAGTCTGGTAAGGATGCACAGGGTTTGTAACATTTAAAATTGACCTACAGAAAGGCACGTTATGATTGTAATGGATGAACATTGAGTAGAAGACTAAATTCAGACCAGACGAAACCTCGTGGCGTAGGTCACAACGCCATGAAGCCAAAGAAGATAGCCTATAATTGGACAAAGGCTATTTCAAATTTCTACGTTTCTGATGTTTTACAGTTTCTCTCTGATTGCTTCCATAGAAGCCTTGGCATTTTCACCGAGTGACTATGGAGTAGGCCGTCCAAGTGGTGCCAGACTGAAATGGATAGGCCTATCTAGCAGGTAGGCTAAATCAAAGTCTGATCGTTGATTTTCCGATTCGTTTGTAAACTTATTAATGGCTGCTGACAATGCTCCAGTAGCCCATCATCCAACAAGAACGCTGGGTACTACTCTTGAAGCGCACAGTAAAAATAATAATAATAATAATAGTAAAGGACACGTCCCTAAATTGTGCGCAAATCAATCAAGTAAATGTCGCCTTTTCCCCTCTTTAATTCACACATATAGTAGGTCTATATCTCCGTCTACCCTTGATTTTATTTATGCCTAATTTAGCCTATCATACTGTTCAAGCAAACTAGGTCAAAATGGTTCTAACTGTAACTTTTGTAAGTGACAAGCTACACTATATTACATACTATGTTCACGATAAACCACATGACGCAGAAAGCAGGTCGGCTATATAGCCTAGTTGGGGGATCAAACCACCATTGAATCATACAAAAGCAACAAACTAACAAAACGTGTGAAGCTGGCCTGCCAAAGCTCAAACCCATAAGAGATAGAATTATGTATGCTACTTAACTGTAAAAACTTAAGTAAAATGTCAGCTATCGCATAGTAGGGTAGAATGCCCTAATGTGGGACAATTTTTGTCACTTCAACTTTGGTGGTTTATTAAAATTTAATGACAACATTTCAATACAAACAAATTACACCCTTTTCATCCTCTAGTTATGCTCTAATCAAATAAAACCTTTAAAAACATGTTATGTGTTTCTAATTCGAACAATTTGGATATTAATGTAAGTTGGTCAAAAACCATGGTTATCCCTAAAGTGGGACAATGGGTTTCCTAATGTGGGACAGTGTATATTAAAAGGTCTCTAAAACATGTTTGTGTAAAATATTAATTTAAAATGTGATCTGCCACTCTTTAAGACATATCAGCTACACATTTAGAGCATGTTTTCTGAATTATTTTTACTTTCTTTTATTGGTAAATATGACTCAGACTGTTTGAACCCATTGCACACAATTGGTCACTTCAACATGGCAGCTCTATTTGAGGAAAGAACTTCCGGTTTTTGGACCCAAATGTTGTGTTGATAGCTGTGCTCCAGTAGATTAGGCCAGAAAGACTGAAATACATCTATGATATAGATTTTAATACCCATTTTCTCATGTGGACATGGTGTTTGACTTCATAGTAATTGTTTGACTTATTAAATTACTACTTTTATAACTGTCCCACATTAGGAAAATCTTGTGTCCCACTTTAGGACGCACCTATCCTAAAGTGGGACACTAATAATATGTTTTAAAAATAAAATATTACGTTATTTTATATACATCACACATTATTTTCTGATGAACATATACCTACCCAACATATTTATCAAAAAATTGACAATGTTGTTTTGATTGGAATTGATTTATACCCTAAAGACAAATTTGGCCAAATGCTATGTAATTGGTCATTTGATGGACTTCACCCAGGGTCCTTCTTCATAATTGTAACCCCTCCCTGGAGTATTACTATACATTTACTAAATCATGATATTATGATAACAGGATGATAGGGCTTTTATTTGGTTATAGTTTTGTAAACATTTACCAACTTGGGGCAAAGCTACACCCCTTAAACCTTAAGGTGTCCCACATTAGGCATCGTCCCACTTTAGGGCATTCTACCCTAATTGCCTTGCCGATTGTCAAAGGTATCTGGCCCTTCAACTTGTTGCACTGAAACAACCAGTACATCTGCAACAGCCTGTAGAGATTAGGCCGCATCACAGCCCTCTCCTTAAACCATTCTCCGGAGCGCAAACGAGTAAAAATGATATCGCCACCGCCGGGTAGGTTTTCATAATAAAATGTAAAAGGTTTATTTTATACAATTTCATCCCCTCTATGCGACAACAGGAAATGGTATAATAAATTCAACAAATGGTACATGTATTTTGAGTGACAGCAAACACTAGACACTGAAATAATCCATATGTTTACACATTCATCTTTTCTGAAAACGATATGACCCCTTCACTGAACTGTTCTTGTCCTCGGCTCAGTTTCATGTTCCACTGGCAATAGTTGACAGAAATAATCTGAGCTCTTTAAAGAAAGACGGGAAAACACTGAGAGCACTTTCTAAGAAGAAAGTCAAAATACATGAGCACATAATACTGTTCTAAATGCTTAGTATTAAGGCTATAGAACAAACCTAATAACTGTGAGGGCAAACATGGGATCATTCATTGATTAAAAATAGGCAACATATAAATGTTATGCAGTTCATAAAGACAGAATGAGTAGACTTCTATATGCCAAAGTCCATGTTAAAAATAAAAAATGAATGAAATCTCCTTCAAAGCTTACTCAACTAAAATAATTTGTCCTAGAAAGCCTTACAATTTCCCTTGGTGCAAAATGACAGAAAACAGAAAAACACTTGAAAACATGTAAGCTTAAATCATGCCGTTTTCATTAATAGCCTACACTGACACACAACATTTAATGTGAGCATGTCAAAACATTATGTTTTTTTTTAATATATATAAAAAAGAAAGAGACTTTCCACAAAAAAGAACAGCTGTGTTGGTGGGCCAGGGTCAGGGCAGGGGGTCAGGCTTTGGTCACGTCATCCCAGAGAGGAGGGGAGCCATTCACAGTCGAGGGTTTACAGGCTTTGCTGTTCAGGGGTAGCAGTCTGTTCGTTGGGGCTGCAATACTGGTAGTAGTAGTGGAGGTGGAGGTGGTGGTGGTGATGGAGGAGGCACTGGCAGAGGATGGTAGGCCATTAACTGTGGAACCGAATGAAACGCCGACATGGGATGGCTGGGCACTGGGGCTGGGCAATGGGGAGGCGGAGGCGATGGCGGTGGTGGGGGTGGAGGTGGTGGTGGAGGGGGGATCTCTCACAGGGGGGCTGCTGGGCTTATCGCTGCCGGAGTCGCTCTCCACGTCAGGCCTGCTGTCCGTGCCGCCACTGGGCCGCTCATCTCGGGGACTGCTGAGCTTCATCTTCTTACAGCTGGGCCGCACCCTGTACTTCAGGGCCATGGGGCCGTTCTGGAAAAGGCCATGGGGTCATGGGAGATAGCGCTGTTATTCATAGTTATTGCTACCTATATACACCTTAAACTGTGCTTTGCTTCACTCAAAAATCAAACAGTAAATGTTTTTGGATCGGATTAATTGGACCATACCCTTCTCCACGTGTAGATATATGCTATGTCCATTAATGTGTAATAATCTTTCAGTGGTTCATCTTCGTACATAACATCAACCTGGAATGAAGAAAGACAGGCAACTTTGACATCCTCCCCAAATCACATAGCATCTTCAATCCTTAGCCTTGTGAATTTTGCATTTGAGCACATAATTTACACACCTTAACAATTATACACACATGTTTATGAACACTTCCCACAGATATACATAACTGTGTCATTTTACAAACAGTCCTACCTGAAAGGTGCATGGTATGTCCATTTTACTTCGCAGAAATTTTCTTAAATGCATGACAGTCATTGCAGCTGGACACTGCAAGTACCGCTTCACAAACTGTTAAAATCACACACACAAAAATTACTTACATGAATTGGGAATTTCCCAATCAACCCATTGTCCAAACATTTGCCATCATTAACTTAAATACTTTTTTTTAACACAATGTTCCAAACCTTACCTCTTTACTGCTACTTTTTAAATGCCCAGATCTCTCTTGTCTACAAACAAAAGCAAAAGGGGTTTAGACACATCCTGTACAGTCAGTACAGTCAAACTCAGTTAGCTGAGATCAGTTAGAGATGAATGAATGAATCTTTAATGATCCCACAGGCAAATGGAACATGTTTTCAGTACAGCATCTGTTACAAGTTCCAACATTCATCAGACATCAAGACTTGAGACATTCCATCATTAATCCTGAAAGCAGTGGGATAGGAATGTTTGAGCAATGCAAGTTCTAAAGAATGTTGGTTGAGAAAAGAATGTTATAGTAGAATGTTTACAATCTTGCATTCTACAACAACGCAAGATTCTAAAATAACACACTATATTCTATAGAGACCAACATTCTTCAGAACTTTCATGGTCCAAAACATTCTCATTGTCCAAAGCTCACCTGTTTTGGTCAAAGAACTCTATGGACAGGCTGATTATCTCATCATCTGTAATTATTCTCTTGTCCTCGTCAGCTACTTCTCCTCTGTCTTCGTTTGAGCCATTTGCAACTGGGCAGTTAGATGAACACAAATGAGCTTCAGTTATTCTTTCACAATGCTTTATGTGATGAACACAACTGTCAAATTATTTTTTTTAATTAATTACCATCTACTGATGGATGGTCCGCATAGAAATCTCTCCTCCGTTTCATTTCATCTGAAGGAAAAAACAAGACCACTTAGTTTTACTGGAAGCAACAAGAAAAGTTTGTCTTTTGTGCTGAACATAAACTTACTTTTGAACAGCCCAGGGACCAACTTGTATACGATGTCTTGAAGAGTTTTGTCAGACCTTAAAAACAACACAGACAACACTGTAGCTCACTCGAGTTCATAAATAATAAGCATACTAATGGCAGGTGTTACATGAATTCTGCACACTGTGCGGCAGCCTACCTTATATTCAGCAATGGTTTGGTTTTGTGGACTTGGACATCACAAATAGGGCAATACTTGCTTGTCTCCAGGTACCTCACAATGCACATTTTACAGACTACAGAAAGAAGGGAAATCATGAATCAAACGCATGTATAGATATGTTTTAGGCATTGGCTTGTACAGTACTGCTACAGTACATGGGAAATTGAGAGTGATAAAGGGTTAAACAGAAACTTACAGGAATGCAAACATTCAACGATGGTTGTGGCATCTATGAAGTAACCCCCACACAAAACGCACATCAAGTGTGGGTTGAGTTCTGTTATCTTAATTCTTGTAGTTCTGTGCATCATGGACAAACAAGATCTGTTGCAAAAACAAAAGCATTAATTGATTATGAAGTGGTTACTTAATTTCTGGGGGGAAACATTTAGAGACTGTAGTGTGGAAACTTCTGGAGATGCGCGCACACGCATACCACAGTACGTAATAAATTAATTATGCAAAGTATGCCTGTATCCTAGGCATAGGCCCACATAGTGCTAGCCTACCGGCACAGACAAGACTGGTCGAATTCATCACGAATTTATTGCGTGAAGACCACTTACTCCACTCCGTTCTAGTAGGCCTATGCGAAATCTGATTCAGTCTGTTTTTAGTAAAAATGCCAAAATACCAGTACTTACAGTTGCCATAGCAACCGGTAATATTTGGCACCTTGCCAGCAGAGGGGCGCCTTGTGAGGTGAGGTGTGGTGAACACACCGCGTATACCAACACGATGCCAAATAAAGCCACCCATAATCTGTTTAATTTTAGCACCACAATTAATCGTTCTTGGAAACTCTACGTGCAACTCATACGTGGCTGCCATCTTGGCAAACAACCCCCTGCAAGTTTGTTCACATGAGTCTGCCAATGTCAACACACAATATATTGGTTTTTCTCTCTCAGATTACAGAATATGGTGTTAGGACACAAATCGTGACGATGTATCAGATTACAGGAATGGAGTTACGCAGAGCCGTAACGATTCGGGGATGATTTTCCTGCAAGTGGGAGACCAAGCTGTTGACTTCTTGGGGATCGTTCTCAATAGGGAGCTACTGGTGGACAACTCTTCACTCTACACGATTAAGTTCTAATATATATAACACGACACGCATGAGAGCAGCTTCTTTCGATCTGCGCAGCCTCCTGCCTCTATTTGCACCGTGCCAACGAAAATAATATAGCCTACCAGTATGCGCGGAACCCATGGAACGTCGAATTGCATATTCAGGAAATCGTGTTCAACTTGGCGCTTTTGGAAATGTGGAGTTCACCACAATAACTTAAATCTACACGTGGACGCTGTAATGGGCTGCAAGCCAGTCCGCTTGAAAGCTTCGCCTTGCTATGGATAGAAAGTAACAGG
Organism: Engraulis encrasicolus; assembly: GCF_034702125.1. Classification (NCBI taxonomy): domain Eukaryota; kingdom Metazoa; phylum Chordata; class Actinopteri; order Clupeiformes; family Engraulidae; genus Engraulis; species Engraulis encrasicolus. Next base: position 25,199,389 of record NC_085872.1, read on the forward strand.
AAAAGGGCTGGCTTGGCTTCGCTTCGTCTACATGCACGTAACAGCCTACTAGGGGGGAGACAAGGCATTGGCGCCAAAAAATATGGCACCAACTTTCAACGCGTTTAGTTCACGTGTCCAGTAGAAATGTCAGGTCTAGAAGATTACAACCTAAGAAGTGATAACAGGCTTGATATGTTTCTTATTTTGTTCTAATCCAGTGTTAAGTGCTTAAAGTGAAATGAGCAATCTTTTCTTTTCCAGCTCTTTGAAATTCTGATATGAGGCTCATATAGGCTACATCTACATTCTAGAATGTGTTTTATTCCATCAAGTCAATCAACACCATGATGTGACCAACACGACAAATGAGCGACACAGTGACCAGTTGCCAGTCTACCACTAGGCTACAGTCATGACTACAGCACGTCTTTACTGATAGACCTTCTGTTATTTCCAGAGATGATTCCATGGTCATTGGAACCAAAAGGCTGTACGTTTTGACCATAGCAGCTTAAAGGCGAACCTGTGCCAACAAAAAATAAGAGCATCAGTCCAAAGTAGGCCCATTCATCATGGGGAAAAAAACCCAGACAGGAATAGTCCAGCAGCTCTCAATAGAGATCGTCTGTCAAGGCGATGCACCAGTTTGCCATGACAGCAGAACTGTTCACCATCGGTTGACCATCACCATACTGTAGGTTTCATCAAAGGTACACACTTCCATTCCCATTATTTTATTTTTTTCAAAACTTTGAATTATCCCACCAATATTAGGCTATTTATTTAACAGCGCATGTGCGTTGCACTTTCTGTGCGCTGTCTTGTGGGATGATTTGACAATATTCCAAAATATACGACCAACAGTTTGCAGGCTCGGGGGCAATCTACCACAAAGCCATTGATTCTAATAAAATATACCAACCTGACCTACATAAACTGTCATTTTATAAATTTCAAGATGAAAGCGTAAATGTCAAACAAAATAATATCCAAGGATATGACTCCAGTGTTGTATATTCACAAAGGAAAAGCGTTACGGAGAACCACTTTAAAAAGCGCTTCGCCATAAAATTAATCAAAACGTGGACCTGTTGTTGGTGAATAAAATACATGTTATATCTTCATTAAACCATGTGTAAAAACTAAGGTTTACCAGGGAGCACATACACGGGCTATAGGAGGAGCCTCTGCATGCGAATTTAAGTTCATAAAGTCTTAAATCAGTCACCAAAGGATATTATTTTATTTTTGCCTATCACTACATAGCCATCAGTTCTCATTCCTATAATATCAGGTCATCAAGATCATCAGCAAGACTTAAATAACTGTTTCAATATGATCACTTAGAGATATAGCCCTTGCCCACTCAGGTTTTCCACAACCTGATACTTTTTACGCATTAGTTAGGCCGTAAAATGCCAATGTTCCATTAAAGTAACGCGTAAAATACAATCTGCGTGTATTCGTGGAGTTGCATTTGAAGACACAATTACGACGTGTGCCAAAGAGATACACATAATAAACATTTCTGCATTGAGCAAAGAACATGATCGGACCAGGCAAGCAGTCCGCGACATGGATTCGCTATAGCTGCGCGAATACCTCACTGTATCACACCGCTAAACAGTCTGAGTGGTAAGGGCACTTCCATCATACTTACCAGGTCTATCAGAGCCAATATCCAAGCTATTTTACATACAATGAAACTTGGAAGTCGATCAGCAAAAAATGAATGCAACCCACGCGGCCATTTTGGATCGAGCTGCAGACGCTGTCAGAGCGCTAACGCACCAGCGTCGACTTCATTGTAGTTACGCAATTGCCGTTTACGCGTAATTCTCCGGTATTAACGATGGTGGACTGATTGGAGTCCCAGTGCTGATGTTTCTCTTCCCCGATCGAATTCTTGTAATCCTGTACAGGACCAGCGGTTTAAAATATGCCGTGTATGATGGTTCAGTAGAAACTGACACTGTCTCCAAAATGGCTTAGTTCGACCGCCCTGCGCTGTCACGTGATCCCATTCCTGAGGGTAGCCTGGGAATTAGAAACGGTGAGCAGAAGATCATCAATACTCCGGCCCTAGAGGAAGGTTCCCCATTGTCTTCGGATGAGCTCTCTTGCAACTTTTTCGTCTGCCGAGATGTGCAATATTATGGTCATGCGAGATGTGCTTCCGACTTCAGCTTTGTCATTATGTGGGCCGCTATCATTTCGTCTTGGTGTGATCAACGTTTGTGCTTCGACGGATTGGATGTATACAGGAAAGGCGAACCATTCAGGGTACAGCCCAGTGGTTCCACTGAAAAGTTCCAATCCACATAATCAATACACTTTCTCAATTATCTGAACGATTGCGTATTTGTCCACGATCACGGCTTATTGATGGATTATAGCCATGGTTATTCAAATGTTATAATTGTGTTTTACAGTGTAGTACATGGGTAGGTTAAACTTTCCTAACGTTACTCAGAACTGTGCTGCAATAGCCTACTCAACGCTGGGGTTTTTTCGTTTTGTGAATGACCCAGTCTTTCTCCAGTGTGAGACCAAGCACGAGTCCAATACAGTCATCACTTGTCGTCTCAACATCGAAAAGCACAATCAACTAAAGAAAGGGGGAAAGAAATCTTACTGGATTGTTAAACAATATTTACATTTAGACCCTTGAGCGATGGATATGCCCAGCGGTCGACAGAATGACGAAGACCAAACCCCAAAGTCTAAAATTCTGCACATTAAAGTTTCATATGACCTGCCCTCAGAATGGGACGGTGAAGGCTGGCATTCGCTTGTTTATATGAAGTGTCATTTGTTCCGAATAATGAAACAAACGAGACTGGCACCATTTCATACAGCCAACTTACTTAGCAGACGACAACAGTGCGTAGTGCAAGTCATGCAGTGATGGTTTTTACTTTACGATGCAGACGAAGAGAACAGGGTACCAGGGTAGCCCTCCCCAAGTCCACAGATCAAGAAGAGTTGTGCTGTTTGTGATGAAGGAAATGCGAAATGTGGCATGACAGTTCTCCTTTGCCACAGAACTTTCCTCATGCGGCTGTTGGGATTCATTCTGTTCTGTTTGATCCCAAACATTCGGGGCAAAGACGCAGGAGATGTCCAACATCTGGCAATTTTGGATATCGATGGCAAACAAACTGCTTGCCAGGAGGGAACAGGCTGTTACGAAGATGTTAAGTCAACGAGATTCCCTGACGTCATACGCGGGAGCACGTTTGCGAGGAAAACAAAGGACCACAGGTCCACAGCTGAGTGCAGCTGAAAGAGATTTCAGATTCGGAGCATTGATCGTGGGCGAACTTATAGTTCTTGGATGAACTCCATAGTGTGGCCATTAAGATGACCTCACTATGAATTGCCATATTTCAGACAAAAGCAATTCCTGGGCCGAGCTTTCTTACAACATCTTAAAAACAAATAGGCCAAGGTTTCTTATGAGGCAATATTCACATTTCACTCATCCTCATGGTGTTGTCAAGCTCTTTGATTTGATGTGTGCACAGCACCCATATATTTTGAAGATAGAAGCCAGAAGATTATTTGCGTCACAGTATAATAGCCTGTCATTCTTCAAGGCTATCGCGTGTATTATTTATATGGACCAAAGTGGCATCACTTCCAAGCATGTAATGGTTATCTGAGAAGTGGTCGAGGTTTGAAAAGCGGGTCTTCCTGAAGCGGGTCGATGACATGACTTGGTGGGGGGGTCAATACAGCAACTCCTCGCCTCCCTCTCCAGCAACTTATGAGTTTTAGTCTTGTCCCAGCGGCATGACTGGCTGTGCAGAAAACAAAGTGGAAATTGGTGGGTTCTTTCTGTCTCTTTTTTGAACGCCATGCCCCCCTTGGACTTAACTGCCCACAAAGTCTGCGTGTGGAGGTAAACGCGTTCGCACGCCTGTAACCAAATTCATCCAACCGTCAAGTTTCCGTTACCACGCTTTTCATCCCATGCGAGTCCATCTCATCATCTTCCAGGGACGCCACGAAATACTTGTTTAGGGAATAAAGCATGTCTTGTGTACAAAATGCTGACTTGAACGCATCAGTCATAATTCCCTTAAAATATGTTGTTAATCCATCATGTTCTTGGTGACACTGAATGTAGCCCACCACTCCAAAACACGCTTGTTATGGCACGCCGTCTCTGACGGATATAGACTACAATTTACTACGGATATATGTATTTACGAAAATTACTCTTGATGTGGAATCATCCCACAGACGTCAATTTCAACACACGACTGGGATATACTGTTAAACTCACCATGGTATATTGCCCAACTTAAAACGTTTCGAGTAGATCAAGCCCTGTAAAGACCGTTGCGCAAACGCACAGGGAAATATTCTCTAAATATAACCATCGGCCAAAAGCGCTGCATAGTTGTTGTAACATTTTATTCTCTCTCCACCAGCTAAAGGGGCTATATACACAAAAAAGTAAAATTGAGTTAATCTTTAAAATATTTTCTCATGTTAAAGACGCATGGCTCCACAGATAGGGTCGAGCAAGTCATTGTTACGGGGTAGTCTCAATATTTAAAGCTTGTGAACAAATCAGCATTTTTCTGGATATCATGCTCCTCCTCGCTCGGAGTGGACTAACTTTTGTTTCGGCGTTTTGGCACCTTGCTATTCCATAATCCTTGACATTTAAAAGGCTTGCACCAATCACGAGTGTTATTGGCTTCCACTCACTGTTATGGTAACCACACAAAACACCTGCCCTTTGGATAGGCTGCGTCTGTATATAGAGGCCCATGCAAGAGCTGTTGGGCATTGGTTATAACAACATTTATGTCAGTCAGAAAATGACAGTTTGTCTGTTTGTAGACTACTATCTCGTGCAACGATGTTGTGTATGCTATATATTTGCATTTTAATAAGCGTTAGGTGCTGCGGAAAGTGTCAATTAAGTTGCTGCCACGAAACCCCAGCTGCAGTCTGGCAAGGACAATATGAAGTGTCAGTTAGAAGCCTTGAAAGGTTATTTAATTCTCACATTGGACTTTCAAGACTTATCTAGTTTTCAAATCAGCCTCTGCCCAATAAAGTGATTATCTTCATAGTGTAATGGTATGTTGTGCAGATTTTAAAAAATATATACATTATCATTATTATCATTACAGGTGAAATATTTCGTCTTACGCCATTTTATTTATTTATTTATTTATTTATTTTATTGTTAAGCAGAGGTGTGGGCCTATTTGTCATTCTCCATACACTCCATAGGCTCGTTTTAAATGCGACTTTAAATTTCCACTAAAGTGTTCTAATGTCTGCTGGTACCCAGAAAGTAAATTGTTGAGAAATACAGATAGCCTTCAAGATAGTTGCTCTCTTGCTGTCGTTAGATTTAGGCAATAGAAGCAACTGTAGATGAATATTTAATTAGCCTATCGCAAGGTCCCTGGCTTGTCAAAATGCATTTTGTTTCGATATCTGGCGCGCTGGCTCTTCACGCAATGGCATTATGATATTATTAGTATATTGGTGCCAGATTTATTTTGATGTATGCGGTATCCTGTGTTCCACTGGTCATGTTTGAAATGTGATTATTATTGTAGTGAATAGCCTATTCATGAATGTGCATTCAGACATCTATAATCATTCAGACTTGTACCAGAGTAGGCCTAGTCAGAGTATGTCATCCTTGGTTTGAATATCGACTGTCTGACCTATGCGTTACTGTCCCTCTCTTACACAGTCCGGAATGTTGGATCGGGTCTGCAGGTTACACCCAAACTTAAATAAATCATTTAAACATATACAGTATAGATATTGAGCGTAAAAGACTATATCTGCGGAATTATGTTTCAAAAAGTTACAAGGACTAACATCTGCGGTGCGCTATGATAAAGAGTGTGCGTAAAAGGGCACGCATGTCCGCTGCGCAGGCATTACACTAAGGTCAAATTAAAGTCATGACGAATATCCAGGTCAAAGTCATGTCAGTTTTCCATGTGATTTAAGCAGTGAAACTTCTTTCTTCTGTGATGTTTTGGAGATGCTATACACAAACCAATCTGTATCTCATTTACGGATGAACGGGGTGGCCGTATTTGTTCCAGGACCATGGTAATTAGCCACCAAAGACTATCGGGAATACAGTATAATGGTGTGAGTGGCGCGGGGTAGTTTCTGAGAAGCGAAAATGAAAGAAGTGGCGACGCTCTGTGGACGACTAGTGAGATGCAGATGCAGAGACGATGGGGGAGGAAATACTGTGCCAACAAGAGCCATATTGCTACGTTCCCTTTAAGAGCAATAGGGAAGCGGTAGCCACGTTTGACTTCAGTAGGAAAAGAGTATGCCTCGGCGTGTAGGCCCGAGTAAAGATCTTGTATATCAGCTGTTTGGCGGATCTATCGCAGTTGTGTTGGTGGAGGGCCTTACCGGTGTTTTTTTAATTACAAGGGAGACCTACAAGAATGACCTCATCATGGGTCTCAACATGTGTTTTACTTTTCTGCCTTTCTATCGGGAAACCAATCCCCACACTTGCATGGGACCTGGAGCTGTTCGATCTCGTAGAAGAAATACCCCAAACATTTTATGAATTCCTGTCTGTGGATCAGGTATCAAAACTGCTTACGCCGTGTTGAACCTTTTGTTTATCTACGCGTTGTTTAGTTGCGTTTTACGCATCATTCAGACTTGGATCATGGTAGTACGTCTCTGATAGTTTTAATGACCTGTCGTCTCAGGACCACTCAGCGGTAGTGTGCTTGTTGTAGCTACACTGTGGTGTGTTTTGTTACCTTGTAACAGCTGCGTTTTAAACACTCGTCTGATTAGCAGTGAAAGATCTATTGATGATCAAGCATCGAGGATTGGAAAGTCTTCGGCTGGATTGTCACTTGACTTTGAAGACTTGTCGTTGCAAGCAACCGGTATTTTTGTAATTGGTTTCAAGCAGAAGTAGATGTAACATGTGTGCTACGTGTACATCAGTGTTACGCTATACGACGTGGCGTTAGTACCCAATGGTGCTGATGGACCACTTGTGTGAGAATTAAGCTGATACGAAATGGCATCTCCGTGATTTCGAAAGTTGGCCTTCCCTCCTTTGAAAAATGGAACCACCAGAATTTGAATAGTCGCCAGTATGCGTCTCCCAAATGGCTGGTATACCGGTCATGGGGATGACATTACCCTGTGTCCATATTCTCCTGGTGCATGGCGACAGCTAGGCCTCTGATGTAGTGTGCCCTTTATTTGACTTAATAGTATTCAAATGTATTTTGTATTATTATTTAGTCCTAGGTGGCACTAGTGACATGAGGCAGTGGAGAGACACCCCTGATCATTCATTCACCTGCTGTATGTCCCATTTCCACTAGTCTTTCCTCTGCTGTACTCAGTGTCTGTATCTCTGTCTGTCTGTCTGTCTCTGAAAGGATGCTTCATCCGCTGATATCAGGAAGGCCTATCGAAGGCTGTCCCTCGTACTGCACCCAGACAAGAACAAAGATGAAAATGCCGAAACCCAGTTTAGACAGGTAAGCCTGCAGACTGTTATGGTTTCCTTCTGTCTCAGATGAGGCATTTGGACATGCACCATGAGCCTCACGTGACCATGTCTGGCACCTTTTGAATCCTGAACATTTCCATGCACTCTGTTTCATACAGTGGCATAGACATATCAAGTCAAGAAGGCTTTATTGTCAATTTCTTTACATGCGCTGGTCATACAAAGAATTGAAATTACGTTTCTTACTTTCCCATGCAGACATGGACATAGACTTTAGGTGTGGACATAGACAATTAGACTGAGACAGTACACATACATTACACCTAGAGTACCAAATTACACCTAGAGTACCTATTTCGACGTGACTGTTTTCTGAGTGAAACTGATAGTCGTATACCTGTTTAGCTTCAAAATGGGACTACAACAGGAAAAAGCCTAATTACAATCTTCATACCCTGTTTCTATGATCCTCTCATGAACATGTATCTGTAGGAAAACGATGTGCACTATTTAACGGTCTCATTGTCGTTACGTTTACAGCTTGTGGCCATTTATGAGGTCTTGAAAGATGAGGAAAGGAGACAGAGGTGAGTGGTTCCTTTTTTCTGAAAAAAAGTCAATCCACTCAGTTGGCATATGTTTACAATTCAGTGTGTCGGCACTTTTGTTGAAGTTTAAACTATTTGGTTGTGCCCTCTATTATTGATGTCTTCTTGATTCCGTTGAGTGATATTGAATGCTATCAGTGCAGTTTGGAAGTAAAACACTATACTGACTCAACACTACACATGGCTAGCCAGGCCAGTGACATCATGGAGAGAGAAATTTGCCACTGTAGCCTAGGTACACAGTAATTGCCATTGTCTACCACTAAGCGATGACTGCTGAACTAAACACTGACTGCTGAAATGCTGTCTGAGTGATCATTACACGCATGAATATAACATGCATATAACATGCTAAATCTGTCACCGTCAGCTCATGCCAATGCACATTACTTTTATACACACAATCATCCTCAATGCCAGCAACACATTGTACATTAGGACTGTAACGATACACTCAACCCACGATTCGATTCGTTTCACGATTTTTGACTTACGATTTGATACACCCCACGGTTTCTGAAATGTATCTCATTTGAAGCTTGGAAGCATTATCACATCAAACTATATGGTTGTTTTCTGGACTGAAGGATGACAACATTTTTAAAGGGCATATCACAATACTGTCTTCTTACATCAAGATACTGTATCACGACTCTGAGTATTGCGATTTCTCGGTTCGATCCAAAATCATTACAGCCCTATTTTACATGTACATGACAGAATTGCAAGCAAGATAATGACTAGGGGTGTAAATAATAATAGATATGTGACGATGCATTGATCCTACAGCCGATGATCACATTGTATCGTATTGTATCGCGGGGAATTCCAAAGTATCAAAAATAATTGAATCCTAGCCTATGCCCAATGCCCCAGCTCCATAACATAACAGAAATGGAAAAGTAAGTGGAAGTATCGAATCGAATTGTATCCTGGGCATTTTTAAGTATCGAAAATAATCGAATCGCTGCCTTAAGAAATCGATATGGAATCGTATTGCTTTACACCCCTAGTAATGCTATCATCCTCTGTTCCCGTCCACAGGTACAATGACATCCTGGTCCACGGGCTTCCTAACTGGAAGCAGCCCGAGTACTACAGCTGGCGGGTGAGGAAGATGAGCAATGCAGAGCTGGGCTTAATCCTCTGCCTGATCTTGACCATAATTCACTATGGAGTCATCTGGGCGGTCTATTTTCAAAATCTGATGGTGAGTCTTTCAGATGCACGTCAGGCCTACAGTTTGCGTTGCTTGTATCTGTATTTACCTGTAATTCTGTCGTGAACTATTTTTGAAAGGTGCTGTTTGAAATAACACACTTATTATGCGTTATGAACCGTGTTAAAAATGTATCATCAATACACACTTATTCTGCCATGCTCCTCTTTAGGATGAATTCATGGTCAAAAAGAAGAAAGACAGAAAGAAAAAGGGCAGCAGCAAGGGGGCGGATGAAATGAAGGCAGTTGGTCAAGAGAAGAATGAGAGGTAACACTATTCTGTCGATGTCAATGACACTTACAGTATGTGCAGATCACTGGCAATATACTGAAAAAAAACTAAATTCCCGCCCTCTTGATTCACCCTTCAGGTCTTTCGAGAAACCCCAGTGGTATGATATCCTGCCTTTCAAACTAAGCATCGGGCTGTACCTCTTCGTGAAGTCCCTCCCTCTTATCATTCAGGAAGCGAAACAGTACTATGAGGACTATAAAGAGATGAAGCTGAAGGAGAAGGAGGAAGCCGAGGCCCTGGCGGCTGAAGAGGCCCAGCAAGCCCAGCAAAGTGAGCCATGAGTGTTTCTCGTGTGAAATCTCAGTCGTCAGTTTACACAAGGAAGAGCGCGACACTGCTTCTTCACGGTTCACCACTTTTTTGTATTTTTCTTGGTGCTGACGCTTCGGCACTTAGGCCTTCATCAGAGTCCACTTCATCCACTTTGATGAAGGCCTAAGTCAGTGTTGCACTCTTCCTTGTGTAAACTGACGACTGAAGTACCCTGAAAAGCTGCACCTGGTGAAAAAGAAGCCTTCGAGGTGTGCAGGCTCTCACAAAACTCTCATGTGAAATCGGAAAATAAAGTCAGCGACACCAAGCTCCTGTTTTCTCCTTCTTTAATGTGACGTTTCGAGCAGCATGCCCTTCATCAGACATTAAAGTAACAGAAACGGGAGCTTGGTGTCGCTGACTTTTATTTTCAATTTTCATGTGACTTTGCTATAGTCCTGCGCCCAATCTTTTTGAGACTGATGTGCATGTTTTTTTCCTTTGTTACACCACTGTGTTTCTCATGTACAGGGGTATACTTGTGTAACTCTGGGAGAGGGAACATTTTGTTGTTAAGCAAAGCAGTCTGTGATTGGGGCTCTGCTTAAAGCAGCTATTTGCTAAAATACCAAAGTTACATTTCTAATAAGCAAGCATTTGGAAATGTACATGGTCACTTTAAACTTTAAAACCTTCCTCAATTCTGATACATCCCATCTTTTCCTATCAACCAAGTGTTGAGCAGTGAACTTTTGGTCAAGAGTTTGAACTTGCATCAGAAGTTTCCTAACTGATACAGGGGTTGTGGTAGTGACTGACCAGGGGTCCTCTTCCATTCTTTGACTGATGTGGTCTGAGCATGGTACAGTTCCCTGGCCGACGTTGTCATAGCAATTTGTTTATGCCTTGGTGGGTTAAATGTAGATGTTCAAATTTCTTATGTGCCGTGATCAATGGCAATCCCTCTTTGTTGTCAAAACAGAAGAAGAAACAAATGAGGCATAGCAGAAATGATTTCTGTTTTTTCACATTTCAAACTGAAACGTCATGTCCGACCGTCCTTAATTCAGCGCAGCAGCAGCACCACAGTATTGATATGAATGAATCAGCGTTGTTTTTGTTTATGTTTTGCATCTGCAGAGGAAAAGTATACCAAAGTGAAGAAGCCCAAGATCGAGTTCCCCGTCTATGAGCCCAGCACCTCAGATGTGTCTTTCGCAGCACCATATGATCAAGGGACATCCATAGAGGACATCGAGGACCAGATGGACGACTGGTTAGAGGACAAAAAATCTCAGAAAAAGAAAGTGTGTACTGCACTAACTCTTCCTCTCTACAATTCCTCACCAACTGCTTGAACCCATTTCAGCCTAAGCCTTATTTGGGAGAGGGTGCCCTCTGCCTATTAAATCCTAAATATCTCAGCCTCCGAAGGACATACAAACATGACATATGTTGCATTTAAAAGCTAGGACCCTCGTTTTGCATTAGAATGCGTTCATTCAGCTCTAACATACCCACAAAACCCTAAAATCTCAAGAGCCGGAATGCAGCGTATGTGGGTCTCCAGGCTAAAATGGGTTAAGTCATAACTTGCGTAGCATAGATAGGTCCCCTGTTCTACTTTTCCTCTCTATAATAGCTCACCAACTGACTAACTAGATAATGTTCTCTGTTTACTGTCAGAACCCTGACTGGACAGACGATGACATCAGCCAGCTCAGCAGGTGCATGAAGAAGTTTCCAGGGGGCACTCCTGGACGATGGGAGAAGATTGCTCACGAGCTAGGCAGATCCATATCAGACGTAAGTACTGACTGTGTGTGTGTGTGTATGTGTGTGTGTGCATGTGTGAGCATGCCTGTGTGTGTGTGTGCATGTGTGAGCGTGCATGTGGTGTTTTATATAGAGCATGCATCAAAGTGAATGTGCAAGAACTGTTTGCACATCATTAGTGTGTGTGTTAAATTTGAAGGTCACACAGCCTCATACACATGATGTGTAGACTACACTGGTGGTTCTAGATGTGCTTTAGTTATCTGTGAGTCTTATCACTTTCTCTGTGCTGCACTATTTTCCTGTACGTGCAAGGGCGCTGGAACACATTTGAAAGTGGTGGTGCATTTTTTTCTCTCATTCTTTATTTCTTATCAATGTTACTACTGCTGCATCCACTCATTTGTCTGTAGTAAAAGTTGAGACAGCCTCATTTAGGGAGCCCAAAACTGGGGATGCAAATGCACCACTGCATCCCCCTTTCCAGCGCCTATGTGTACGTGTCCTGTCCTGTTATGTGTGGAGCACGTTTTACAACATTACAGGTTGGAATTTTGACCTTACAGAACATCTCATTGAATGTCAACAGTATATTGGCTCAACTACATAACATCAATTGCTGCAATGTATCCATTCTACATAGGTGACTGCCAAGGCCAAGCAAGTTAAAGACAACATCACCACCACGCCAGGTGAGACTGAATGAAAAGAGAAAAAAAACATTGCACATTATATGACATTACCAGCCTGATCTCCAAAAATTCCGTGCTCCTGGACACGGATGTTAAGGACACGAAATGGACACGCTCCTGGACACGGAATTGTTTTCCGTGATGGGCACACGGAAGTGCTTTCTATAGGCTATTACCACAGCAATGTGTTAACTCTATCATTAGAAAATACATACCAAATGCTAATCCTAAACAAAATAATGCTCTAGCAATTTAAGTTGTGCCCTGACCAAAACATTCCCTAACCTTAACCTGTCATTAAAGACATATTTTTGAGAAATACCTTTTCCAGTTGGTTGCTAGGCTATCAAATTCATATAATGAATGAAAGAAAAGTAGCTGTGCCCAGACCAAAACAATCCCTAACCCTAACCTGTCAGTAAGAAATGTTTTTTTGAGAAAAGGTATTTGAAATTAGAAAAATCCTGAGAAAACACAAGACTGTGAAAACATAGAGCTGTGGGAGTATAGAGAGAGCACTTCTGTGTGTCCATCACGGAAAATAATTGAATTTTGGCAAAATCCGTGCTCCTGGACAGGGATTTTGTGTCCTTAACATCCGTGTCCAGGAGCATGGCATTTTTGGAGATCATGTTGGACATTACACATTTGTTTTACATAAATAAAGGTCATTTTTGGAGCACAATTGGCAGTATGCAGACCTTACTTTCCATCGTCTGCCTCCTGCAAAAAGTACTTTGGAAGTGGACGCCCACCACCAAAAACGAATGTTTTGATACTGACCACTGGGATGTCACCACTTTTGTCATGGGCGTGTCCTCTCTGTGGCCTCTCTCTCTTGCAGGGATGGTGAAGCTGTCCAATCTGAAAGGTGCCGCCGGCCTTGGCAAGGTCTCCAAAGTACCCGACGCCCTGATGACCCAGCGGGAGGAGCCCCCGGCAGCCGAGGAGGTCACGAGCATCGAGAGCTCGCCAGGAGACGGCGGGGAGGAGGCGGAGGGGAAGACCCTGAGGAGGAGGGCGAAGAAGGGTGCAGCAGCAGCAGCAGCAGCTGCAGTAGGGGCTGGAGGAGGAGGAGCAGGAGCAGCAGCAGCAGCATCATTAGTAGTAGTAGTAGGAGGAGGAGGAGGTGGAGGAGGAGGAGGAGGAGGTGGGGGGGCTGTGGAGGATAAGCCCAGCAGGAGCAGGCGACAGAGGGACTTTGACCCCAATGCGGTGGAGGAGGACAGTGAAGAGGAGAGGAGAGCACAGCCCACGGCACCACAGAAGGAGAAGGAGAAGGAGAAGGCTGGTGCTGGTGCAGCTGCTGCTGGCGCCACAGAGGAGGTTTGGACCCAGAACCAGCAGAAGCTTCTGGAGATGGCACTGCAGCAGTACCCACGGGGCACCACAGAACGCTGGGACAGAATCGCCAAAGTGGTGCCCGGGAAGACCAAGGTGGGTTTCACATAGCCAAGGAAGCGTGCCAGATAAAAACGCTGTCTGCAAGTTGAAGAGATATCATCACTTGGAATACTTTTACATTGCATTGGATTGCTAAGCCAAGGAAGAGTACAAGATAAAACGCTGTCTGCTCGCTGAAGAGATATCAGTTGGAATACTTTTAAATTGCATTAGATTGCATTGTAGCATACAATACATAGTTTACTAATAAACAGTGTTACTCATTTGAATTAAGTTTTTCATGAATTGCTTTTCGTTTTGCACGAATGTCCAGCAGGACGCTATTTACTCCCATGGAGTTAGGAAGGACATCAGGGGATATTGGAGACAGTAAATTATGTCATTACTGATGGTGTTGATGTTTCCAACCAGCCGGTGTTTGATTTTGTATTATCTTATCTTATGAAAACAATGGTCGTTGTACACTCAGAACTTAAGATGACCTTAACCCATTGTGTCCAGGAGCGACATATACGCTGAATTGAATGATGATTGATGAATACATTCTAGTGCATAATGAAGGTTCTAGCTTTAAAATGCAACTTATTTCATGTTTTTATGTGCTTCGCAGGCTGAGATATTTAGGTTTTAATAGGGAGAGGGCACCTTTTCCCAAAAAGGGCTTAGGCTAAAATGGGTTAATAAAGGCGTGAGCAGGGTTGCCAGATGAGACTGGTGATTTCCAGCCCAAAAGATGCACAAAACCCAATGTGCCCAATTTGCACTAAATTCTATTCATAACTTTGCAGGTAAAAATGGGTAAAAAGGGCATTTGGGTGGGTTTTTCTGCAGATAGCCATCCCAAACAGCCCAATTGGGTGGGAAACAGCCCAATCTGGCAACACTGGGCGAGAGCCAAAACGTTGGTCTCAGTAAATGTACTGCATGAAGTTCTGAGTGTGTGGCGACCATTGTTTTCATAAAGTTTACTCTTGACCGCTGTGCGCACCACACGGTGTGCGTTTACTAAAACCAAAGAAAGACTTATTATCTTCTCTTAACCTTATGTATTCAATTCAATATATCCTGACCAGGTTTCGTTTTCCCCCTTTTCTCCCCCCATTTGTCTTTTTCAGGAGGAGTGCATGATTCGTTTCAAGATGCTGGCAGAACTCATACAGAAGCGAAAGCAGGCCAAGAGTTGACTGCCCTCTGGTGGCCGTGTTGGGTTCTGACTTTACCTCTCACTTGTCTGTCATGTGCCTTATGCCCCACTCAACACACACAGAGGGTGCATTCCAATATGCAGGACTCCCGTCCTCCACTTGTGCTTGTGGCCTCGCTGTTTTTGCTGACGCCCCGCCTCCGTGGAGAAAACAATCAAGTTTCCTTGCTGTCAGCGTAGCCACAACAATTTTGGGGAGACTATTCTTCATTCACCATCCCGTTTGCAAATGAGAAAATGACATTAGAGTTGAGCTTTTGGGAGATATTGAAATACAATGCTGTTGTCGGTGACGTCATCACGAGGAGGCAAGTGAGCAAGGGAGGACGGGAGTCCGCATATTGTACTCCACCCATAGAGAGCCACCGTTAGCTAACATCAAGAGTTTCCAAGGCTCTACTTGTTATGTAAGCCTTAGTATTGTACTTCAGGAGAATTTAACATCTCCGTTGAAACCAACTGTTGCAGTATATACTGAGAATGGTTTTTATTTATTCTTTGTTTTGCCTTTTCATTCATTGTCTTGGCTCCCTATTGCACCATAGTTTATCTGTTTTCAGATATAATGTGTGGGAAACTGATGTGTCAACATTGTTTAAGGTGTTTTTATAAATCTGTGAAAATGACTATTTTTCAGAGGCATTATAGAGCGTGTTCATTCATTCTGCATATTTGTGTATTTCATATTCATATTATTGACAATCTCACATTATCGAATATTGTCTTGAGAGAAAATAAGATATGGGCTTGAATCAGTCACAAAAGACTGGAGTGCATAATAAATGCAACAAACATGTTGGGGTGTGGAAAGAATCTTTGGGTAAAAATGGCAGAACTATTATGAGAGAAATATGAAGTGCACATGTTTGAACGATGATACTGTATTTAGTTAAACGTGCAATCTTGGTACTTACCACAGTGCTTAATTGCTAATGCATTGCATTCATTGACATGTACTGTGTATGTACTTGGACCCCAAGTACATGACAACGATTGGAATACAT
Source organism: Engraulis encrasicolus (assembly GCF_034702125.1). Classification (NCBI taxonomy): domain Eukaryota; kingdom Metazoa; phylum Chordata; class Actinopteri; order Clupeiformes; family Engraulidae; genus Engraulis; species Engraulis encrasicolus. The sequence continues at coordinate 25,215,325 of NC_085872.1, forward strand.
TAGGCTTGGAAATAAAAAAAATACACTATAGCATTGGACATAGACACAGACTGGGAAATATGTCAGTGTAAGTTGGCCTACACGTGTTTGTGTCTGCCGTATTCGTCATCTTAAGCAGTTCAATGTCATCAAGGACATTACATCTCATTTGTGAATAGTGCACGGCAAATGTCCTTCACTGGAAAAAGAAGCTCGAACAGTTCTTCCTTATTGAATGAGCTTGCTTATCCAATGAAGTACAATGGCCTTTTTTAGACTAAGATATGGGCTTGAATCAAAGTCATAACAGGAAACATGTTTGCATAATAAATGCTACATGCATGTTGGGATGTGGAAAGATTCTTTGGGGGGAAATCAGAGAAATGTTATGTGAAGAAAAAGGTGAAATGTACACACAAGTGCTATGATAGGATTCACTTACGTGATTAAATGCATTTGAAAGCAGACTTCGGAGAGCAAAACTACACTATAATAGTATTGGTCTTAATAGATAGCCCACTGGGGAAAATGGTCACTGCATGTGTGTGTGTTTGCCCATTCATTAGTGCACATAAACAAGACTACAATAAGGTTTGTACCCAAGTCCATTTGTGTAATATATATATATATTTTTTTAAATCTCAAACAATATAATTTCAAGAAGCATATTGCATTACTCTTGTGTAAGTAGTGCATGCTTCCTTAATTGGACAAGCAAGCTCAAACCTACCACCATTATTGTGTTAGCAAGTTTTGTCCTTTAAAATATTCCCTTGATAGATGTGCCATACATACACCATATCCAACATTTGCGTCCATTACCTTCCGGCGCCCTGTCTGTGTGCAAAACCCATCTGACATCTGTACCACATGGCCTGAACAAATGACTTTCTACCTTCTACAATCGCAGTGGCACGCGCCCACTACATTTATTTACATTACAATCACAAATTATTAATGGAAATGTGGCAAGCATGCTGTGGTGGTGCCAATCTTGGCGCAATCAAAGATGTTTACACAGCCATGGTGCAAGAGCCATTCCTCATGGTACAAAGACTTGGGCTGTGTCTCAAATCACGCACTTGTGCACTTCAGACACTGTTTTCAGTGCCTAGGGTGCTCACGCCGGAAATTTCAGTTGAGCCAGTGCACTGAAAGTGCCAGGATGATCCCCTAACAATGGCGGTAAAATGCAGTGCTTGAATGATGGACACTGCACAGTGCATACTGCTCAACTATGCACAAAAGACCTGAGTGCACTGTGTGCACTGTGCACTGACTGTCGGTGCACTGACACAAGTGCGTGATTTGAGAGATAGCCATTAAACTGCTATGTTCCTTCCTGTAATACCAGTAGTCGACCAAGCCCTACAGTTCTCCACGGTAGTTTGTGGCAATAAAGCTGGAAGCCCCTGCATTTGGAGGGATGATTGGGTTTGAAAAGTGGATTTTAGACTTAGGTGATGGCCTGGTGGTCAGTAACGTTGGACCCAGCTGGTGAGTTGTTGCTGAAAGGATCTATATTCTTTTTTAAGATAACAAAGCACCTCAGTTTCCTTAGTCTTTCCAATAAAATAAGGATTTGTCAATGTACAGTCCAAGTACTACACAAATAAACTAGCAGATGTATGTATGAAGGAAGTAGTCAGACTTGAGGACATTTTAAAATCATTCTCCAAACACCCCAAGTCCTTAGGCAATACCACTCCATGTGTTTCTGAGAACCGAGAGAGCAAGAGGCAGGCAAACAGTAACAGCTACAGTGTGATGGGAGGGAGAGACCAGTGTTTGTCTTTCAGACCAGTGTTTTTTTTCATGTGTTGTGAAGTGAAAGTGAAAGCCCATTGGGAAACTCCAACTCCCATTGTCATTGTGACACAGCACTCCACAGCACACAAGTGTACATTGCACACTGCACACAATGAAATTGCCTTTATGCCTCACCCGTGCAAGGGGGCAGCCCTCAATGGCATCCCTAGGGAGCAGTGCGGCGGGACGGTACCATGCTCAGGATACCTCAGTCATGGAGGAGGATGGGGCAGAGCACTGGTTGATTACTCCCCCCACCAACCCGGGAGTCGAACCGGCAACATTTGGGCTACAAGTCTGACGCCCTAACCGCTTACCCATGACTGAAATGTGTTGGTGATATTCCTCAATATCATTTGGTATTGATTTTACTGAAACTGGTAAATAGACTTAAGATAAGCTGCAGCATTGCTGGGAAAAATACTGGAAGCCACCAGAGCATGGCGTTCCTTCCTAACTCAATGAGTGCGTTTTAATATGCAACCTTGCCTCCTCCACTTATTTCTCGTCATGATGACATCACTGACAACAGCATTATATTTCAATATCTTGCAAAAGCTCAATTGTAAAGTCTTTTCCTCATTTGCAATTGGGATGGTGAATGAAAAACAGTCCCTCAAAAGTTGTTGTGGCGAGGCTGACAGCTGGGAAACTTAATCGTTTTCTCCACGGAGGAGGGGCCAGGAGGAGGGACGAGGAGACAAGCGCAAGTGGAGGAGGCAAGGACGCATATTAAGATGCACACAATGTCCTCCCTTGTGCTTGTGGCCTCGTGATGACGTCACAAGATGCCATTGACAACAGATGTTTAATTTAATGTCTCACAAAAGTGAAATTCAAAGGTAATTTTCTCATTTGCAATCAGTATGTTGAATGGGGAAAAAGTCACCCAAAAGTTGTGGTGGCTAAACTGACAGTGGGGAAACTTCTGTTCACGGAGGCATTTGACTTTATAACGTTTAGCTTGTGTCAAGGACATTCCTTTTCTTTGTTGGACATTGCCAGATACAGAATACAAAATATATTTTAAAGGGAGAGAGATAAATACCCTATTCACACAGTCTTCAAGTACAAACCCCAACTCCGATGAAGTTGGGACGTTTGGTAAACAGTGAATAAAATCAAAATGCTATCATTTTCAAAACATTCAATCTATTCATTAGATGGAGAATAGTGAAAAGACAACATATTAAGTGTTAAAACCGAGAAAAAATATTGTTTTGGGGGACATATGTACTCATTTCTAATTTGATAAATCCAACACGTCTCAAATGAGTTGGGACGGGGACAATAAATGGCAGCAAATGTCGAGGAAGACTAAAAACAGAACAAAAGACAACACTTAACAGTTAAATACATTAACCGATGAGATGATTTTATATAAAAAACAGTGTTAATTCCTATCTTGGACATGATTTCACCAGCTTAAATGGTGGGTGTATTCCTTGTCATGTTTTGCAATGTTTTCCTTTCTGTAGTGCTTACAGTGTGACAGGTCTTGACCAAAAACCCACCATTTTATCACCTGCTGGTCCTTATGATGGAGCCAAACTGTTAAAACATAGTAGAGAATGCAATTTGACCTTACTATGTGGCAGTAATCGAAGATCTCCCTTCAAAATATAATGCATGAGTGGCTTTTCATGCTGTTTAAAACCCATTTATACCATTCAGCACTGTATTTAACTCTACAGATGAGTGAGAACATCTTAACCAATGCACTACTGCATCCGCATGCCATCATGGAGGCTGACTTTTGAAGCTAGCACTAACACAAGTTGGATGGTCCATTTTCACTGTAGCACAGGATGTGCAATGCTCTATTATTGTCAAAAAGAATGGACTTCTACAACTTCTGCTGACTTCTGTAAGCAAAGGACAGTTTCCCATGAAAAAAACCAAACTAAGGGAAGCTAAACAGGTGCACAGAAATCAGCTGGAGGAAAATTTTAAAGAAAAAAAAAACCCTAAAAGACTCTGGGATAACATGAAAAAAATGACTGGGATGACATCCTCCAATAAACCCATTGTAACTGGAAATGAACTCATGTTTGCAAATGAACTGAATGACTTTTTCTGCAGATTTGATTCTTCCTCTCACCTCAATGACTGTGAAGATTTAGTTAACACTATCAAACTATGCAACTCTGACAGAATAAATATAACAGTGGAGGAGGTCAGGGCTACTTTCCAGCGCAACAACACAAGGAAAGCATTAGGACCTGACCAGAGTAGTGCACTCATTCTTAAAACCTTTGCCAGGGAACTTGCCCCAGTTTGGCAACCTATCTTCCAGCAGTCACTAGACACCCACCACATACCTCTAGCATGGAAAACATCTCATATTAAGCCCATCCCCAAAAAGAAATGTCCCAAGGAGCATAATGACTATAGGCCAATAGCCCTTACATCAGTGATCATGAAATCACTTGAGAAAATCATAGTCAAACATCTCAATAGACAAATGGGGGGGCTTCACGACCCATATCAATTTGCTTACAAACAAGGTCGTAGCACAGAGGATGCTGTGGTTACACTGGTGCACATCATATCGAAACACCTGGATAAACCCAACACCTATGCCAGGGCTCTCTTCCTTGATTTTTCTTCTGCATTTAACACCATTCAGCCTAACCTACTCTTGTCCAAAATGATTAAGTTTCAGATAAATCCATACATTATTTACTGGTATTTTTCTTTTCTCACAAACAGGGTACAGCTGGTCAAGGTAAATGACACACTATCTTCTCCCATTACCACCAATGTTGGAGTTCCCCAGGGTTGCATAAGCTCCCCCAGGTTGTTCACCCTGTATACTTCTGACTGTATCACCAATGTTCCAAATCAATATCTTCTCAAATATTCAGATGACTCTACTCTAGTGACCCTCTTCACACAACCTGAGGACCACACCCTGTACCAAGGCAATGTGGACTGGTTAATTGATTGGTGTGATAACAACTACCTCATTATTAACACAGTAAAGACAGAGGAGATAATTTTTGGTAAACCGCCCAAGCTCCAACTACCTCCCGTAAAAATCCATGACTCTGACATCAGCCAAGTCCCATCCTATAAATATCTGGGTGTTATGATCGACCAAAATCTGACTTGGACTGACCACATTGATTTCACCTGTAAGAAAATACAGCAACGCATATACTTCCTGCGAAGATTAAGATCCTTTGGTGCTAGTGCCCAAATCATTTTCTTATTTTTTACATCTGTGATCCAGAGCGTCATGCTTTACTGCAGTACAGCTTGGTATAATAGCCTCTCTGTAAAAGACAGAGCAAAACTCCAATGACAAATTAAAATCTGCTCTAAGATCATTGGGCTGCCCATAGCAAACCTATTCCAGGAAGCCCATAATAAAAGTATGCTCCGACTGGCCACATGCATCTCTACAGATATCACACACACTCTCTACCAAGAATATCAGCCATTACCCTCAAGTAGGCGTTTCAGAGTTCCCCGCTTCAACCGCAACAGACTTAAACATGCTTTCATACATCAATCTATTCTTTTGCTAAATCAGTAGTATTTATTACTTCATGGTGGTATTATCTTCAAGTTATGTGGGTTGTATGTAATATATGTATGTATGTATGTATGTATGTTTGCCTGTACATAGGCCTGTGTCTTTGTTTTGTCAGCTGTGCAATAGTCTTGTGATGTGATGTTATTGTGTAGGCCTATGTTTTTCTGTTTTCTGTATTCTGTTTCGTCTTAACGAGTGTTGCTCAGGGATGCAAACCGAATTTCAGTGCAAACTGACAATAAAGTATCATCGTATCGTATCGTATCGTATCGTATCGTATCGTATCGTATGTCTTCTGGGTCTATTTCAAGTGAGCTCAGGTGCTTAGGAGAATGTTAAACCCCTGTATCATTTTCATGCATTAAGCATTCTTAATATGGTCAATTTTCAATAGCTCTAGCACTCCAGGAATTAGAGTGAGACTACAGCCAATATATATGTCATGATGTCATGAACCTATACAATGATTTTATTAACAAAAATATGTCTTATATACACTCAATCGTGGTAAATCAAAGGGAATTCAAAAATGTATGTAATAACTATGGTAATTATTCCCTTTGCATCTTTAATTCTAAGTGACTCAGCCTCTCTGTGATGATCTTATACCTGGACACCTATATTGTCCGTCAGTACAATTCATTTTGAAATGTTCTTCTTTGTTGTTTTATCTTATTTGGATGTTTACTAAATTTCACTGATCCCCGTCCCAACTCTTTTGAGACGTGTTGGATTTATCAAATTAGAAATTAGTACATATGTCCCCCAAAACAATATTTTTTCTCGGTTTTAACACTTAATATGTTGTCTTTTCACTATTCTCCATCTAATGAATAGATTGAATGTTTTGAAAATGATAGCATTTTGATTTTATTCACTGTTTACCAAACGTCCCAACTTCATCGGAGTTGGGGTTTGTAGAACACCTGTACTTTCCTGTCATACTGTTATTCAGAAAAAAAAACATTTTAACTGTACTCTGTATAAATCTAAGGCTACCACCAGATAGATGCAGGCAGGTCGGAAAACAGATAGCAGATGATGTAACCCAAACACATTAAAGTTCAAGTACCAGCACTATTTCAAAGAATGAAAATGATAGTCTGGGCCTGCTTATACACACCACCTGTGCACAGTTGTATAAAGTAGAAGTATACTCTTACTGATGCAGTTACAGCACTAGTGTATGATCTTGCAACTCATACACCAGTTATTCCACTGTTCCTAATTAGTTACATACGAGTAAGAGTACTTTTACTTTTACTTCATGCACCCTTGGGCCTGTGAGGCTGTGCTGAACTGACGAAGGCAACAGCCGAAACGTTTGTCTACACTTCTGCTGCTATGTAAATAATAAAAAATAAAAAAGAAGGACCAGAGTGTGATCCACTTTTTCACCTTCCAAGAACTTCTTGTTCAGCCTACGCTGGCTGTTGGGAAGGACGAGTGGTCTATTGGTTTGGTCATCCTGCTGAGGTTTACCAGTCATGGCAGGGGAAGGAAAGGTAAACCTGTAATGTCTGTAATTTCATGATGCATGATGCACCAGGTGAACAATTGTCTTACACTTCACCAGTGTATTGGTACTTGTGTCATGCTTCATAACTGTAGTCTAATTGCTTGTACATTCCATTATCTAAGTTAACACAACATAAGAACTACCTAACATTTTATATTGTAGCTACAGGTATCAAGCTGCTTGCCTGGCTGGCATAATCTGCTTTTGCCAAACTGTGTGTGTGTGTGCGTGCGTGCGTGCGTGTGTGTGTGTGTGTGTGTGCATGCGGTTTGTGTGACTAAAAGACATGACAGAGATGTTCAGCAACCCTAGAACAGTGCCCATGATCATGAGAGTGAAGAACAACAGCTTGTGGCATCTGGGGCCTATACTACAAAGCTGGTTCAGGATAAGTTCAGGTTAAACCAGCTTGGAGTCCTCATTTTGTTAATAAAAGCTCTTGTATTAGATGATTCACCTCTTAACTTAACCTTAACTTATCCTGAACCAGCTTTGTAGTATAGGCTCCTTATGTGCAATGCCATGTGGCTCACACAAAGGCCCTATGAATTTGACTTGTTATATAGCATGTTCCATGTAGGCTATTATGTCTAAATGTTCACAGGTTTTCTACAATGCCAATGCCCCTTGCTATGGATAGTAACATCACCATTGATTTTGTGTTTGGTGATGGTGGTGGTGGTTTTGTTTGTTGTTTTTTATTTTGTTGGTTTTTTGTTGATAATGCCGTTCTTGTTTTCGCCAATATTCCCACTGCATGATGACAAGTGCAGTAGTATTGCCAGAGCAGCATGTAGGCCTACAGCAGTGTTGTCATAATGTTGGGGGTTGTGAATTGTGATCATCTATGGTTGTGATAAGGCCACCCACTTTCACTTCCTCTTTTGGAACTCTTCTCTTTATCACCACTTGGTGCATACGTGAGGAGAAAAGTATGTGCAAATGCATCATGCTACTTTTTTTGTTTCTGGTAATGCAGAAAGTGTCAGCAGTCATTTCACAGCCAAGCGCCAGTCTGACACACCCAACAGCTACATATAAAAAAATATATATTGAAACACCGGAGGTATAATGAAACAGATGTGTGACGCACACAGCAGTTCCTGAAAATGTTTAGGTTGAACAGGAGGTTTGTTTACTCTATTGCTGTTCAGTCAAGTTCCCTTCTTCTCGTGTGATGATCAAGTTCATAATTCATCAAACCATACTGTTTAGTACCAAGCTTTAAAAATATTGAGGAAAAAATAAGCTTCTTCAGGAAATGCTGATAAGATTTTTCAAATGTTTCATGTTGCTTTTATTATTTATATACAACACAGGCCTATATAGGCCTTCATATTAAAACTTACTTTGTTGCGCTGCAATGCACATATTTTACAAATTTATGTAGAAAGAAGAAGACGTTTTTTTCCAAATAATATTTTCTTTAGGGCCTGACAATTACCATATATACAGAACATGGTTAGGTGTTTTTGCTTTCATATTAACATGCAACAACAAGTCCCTCACAAGTCCATTGGCACTCTGTTGGTCATTGACTGTCATAGTTTGATGTCTAAATCCTCTTCTTGTTGGCTTTGCCCTGTTAAGCTCTGTAGTCTCGCCGGTAGCCATGGTATGTTGGGGCTCCCAGGATGCTGTATTTGTACTTTTCTCGACCACTTCTTTGAGCTTTTTTCCAAACATGTTATCAGAAGCATCAAGAGGATATTGAAGGCACCAAGTGAAAGCAAGAAATAGCGATACCATGTGCCAATATATCCAGATGATGGTTTAAGGACTGAAAACTGCGGGAGAAGACCTGTAAAACAGTGCAACAGTGTACAGAACAATAACTCAGCATGCCAGTCTGTGGCTCTGATCAAAATCAAATGCCCAAGGCAACATTTCTTTTACAGCTTGGATGTCAGGTATGGCTTACCCCAGATAGCCCATTCGTCTTCCATTTGAGACACTTCCATTCACCACTGTCGCCTTCACCTTGAATTGTCCTTGCTTGGGATGACAGGAGTAAAGGACTTATAACCACCTTTTAGGTTAAATTGGTAGTTCATATTGCACATCATTAGTAATATTGATCAAAGTCCATTGCTAATTACTTACCAACACACCTAGGCTGGCTTCAGAGATGCACTGCTTGTCTGAACTTGCATGATGTTAATTGGTTTGTGCAGACCCGCCTCTGGGGTTAGCCACAGTATGGGTGTGGATGATAGTGCATAGTGCACATCTTCACTCTTAAAGGAAGTGCGACTTTTCTATTCTATCCAAATGTTACAATTCCGTTATCCTGCAGAAAGTCTAATGAGGTAGAAAGTGTACTCCATTGAACACAAGACACCATAATGGACCACATACTGGACACCATAAAATGGTCAAATTAGCAGGGTGCATTTGGTATGTGGGGAATGTATGTGGGAAATACCGTACAGAATGCTGATGTAGTCATCAGCGTCTCTATTGAGCTTGATGGCTGGAGCTCAAGGGCGTTGGTGTTGCTGCTTTGTGATGTACATGGGTAAGGGCTGATAGTTCCTGCAACTGCAAGCTCCAGTGGTGAGTGTCATCTCTGACTGCTGCAACCAAACCACTATCCCCTCTCGCTCAGCATTTTACTCACTGTGTCTTTCTTGTTCTCACACAGACACTGAATCTACATACCATTCAGGTCTTATTCAGTAGGCTATCTTGTACTGTATTTCATCAATTTCTGATCTGATTTGTAGCCGAATCCATGTTTGTTTGTTTTTGAATTACAAAAAATGATGTTTGTATCACTAATTTAGCTGTTTCATAGATTTGTTGTATGTTATTGACTGCCACAAGGGTATTTCTGTTTGTTGAGAAATTGGCTTGCTCACAAAAAAATGAAATGATATCCTAATAACCTATACACTTTATACAGGCTTTGTTTGGGTGGTTCACTGTCATCTTATTTATTTATTTATTATTATTATTATTATTTTTAAAAATCAGATTGGCTGAGATATGTGGTAGTGTAATTGCAAATCCAGATTATTCTTTTTTTGTAATTTTTTTCTATTAAACTTCCAATTAAATGTTAAATTCCATTACTAAACTTAACAATAAGGTACTATGTGGGAACTGCTTGCTGGGTGGCGCTACTTTAACAATATTGATGATTACATTTGGTTTGATTATTGATGGCATCAGAATCATCCTTAGCTCCATCACATACCGGAACACGAAAAACATCAACACAGCCGAGCTTTCTAGTTTATTACAAACACAGCTCTCAACAGTGCCTCCCAGTTCTTGCCCTGATTACCCCGTATTGTCTTATAGCCTAACTTCCACCTTGCCGAAGCATGAAACAAACTTGCTAAAAACGTAACGTCGCCTTCACACAATCCGCTCCCTGGTTTACACCTGAGAAGACAGCTGGCAGACAGCTAGAGTGGCTAAGCAGGAGAATCGGACTGACTGTGCATGCACAGGCCTTCAAACACCACATCCTATCACACAAACAGTCCCTAAATGAGACCAGGGGTGAGTTTCTCAAAAGGGAAGTTGTTAGCCTGTTAGCAACTTCGGTAGTTGCCAATGGGAAAATGCATTGAAAGCAACGAAGTAGCTAATGTAGTAAGCAACTTTGGTTTCGAGAAATTCACCCCTGATCACTAACCAGAGGTCATGGCAACCCCAGAGTCCTCTTTTCAACAGTTAATAAACTAATCCAACCAGCTAAGCCCTTCCCACTTACCCCCACCACAGACCTCTGCTGTGAGTTCCTAAATTACTTTGCAAACAAAATCAGCATCATTTACAATCAGCTCCAGACACTACTCTTGACTGGTTACCACCAGACCTAATCACAAGTGAGATTAGAGCTGGTGATCTGCCTACTGTACTGTAAATTCTGTAGGGGGCGAATTAGGAATACTGTAGGGGGCAGATTAGGAATACTTCGCCGTTATGACACCCACGCCCTGTCCTCTGATTGGACAGAGACACTGCAAAAGGTTACAATACTTGGCCAATATGACACACCCATCCCACTCTCTGATTGGACAGAGACAGGGGCCATGATCTGGTCCGTTTCTGAGCAAAGCTTCCATGCTGCCTTTCAGATGATCGGAACGATTGTGGGAACTAAAGCTAGTATGGGAGTCCCCAGGCTACCACTACCCACTACCCACAGCAATACTCCATCTCTGACCACCCATTCCCTCTCTTCCTTCTCCTCTGTTGATGAAAACACTGTCTGCAGCCTAGTCAACAAGGCTAGGTCCACCACCTATCTCCTGGTCCCCATGCTAACCCCTCTTGTCAAAGCTTTCCTGCCTGATCTCTGTCCCCTCCTCATTGACATCAATACATCCCTCAATACCGGCATTGTCCCCTGCCCTCTGAAGACTGCAGCCATCACGCCAGTCCTAAAGAAGACAGGAGCTGCTTCTGAAGGTTTAAAAAATTACTGGCCCATCTCCAACTTGCCTTTTTATTTCAAAGCTGCTTGAGCGCACAGTGGTCTCGCAGCGACAAGAGCACCTAACATCCTGTGGATTGTGGGAGGGGTTTCAGTCAGGTTTTAGGGCCAAACACTGAAACTGCTTTGGTCAAGGTGGTGGATGACCTGCTAATTGCTGCCGACTCAGGTCATTTTAGTATTTTTTTTTATTACACCACCTGCCTTCACGATATCAGCAACTGGATGACGTGCAACTTTCTCAAACTCAACCATGACAAGACAGAAAGTGAAAGTGAAAGCCCATTGGGAAACTCCAACTCCCATTGTCATTCTGACACAGCACACAAGTGAACACTGAACACTGCACACAACGAAATAGCATTTATGCCTCACCCGTGCAAGGGGGCAGCCCTCAATGATGCCCCTAGGGAGCAGTGCGGCAGGACGGTACCATGCTCAGGTTACCTCAGTCATGGAGGAGGATGAGGGAGAGCACTAGTTGATTGCTCCCCCCACCAACCTGGCGCGTCGGGAGTCGAACCAGCAACCTTTGGGCTACAAGTCTGACGCCCTAACCGCTTACCCATGACTGCCCATAAGAAGCCATAGTCATTGCTACTCCCACACTGCTCAAAAAGATAAACCACTCAGAGTTCTCCATTCCAGGCTACTTTACCACCACCTCCTCCGAAGTGAAAAACCTGGGTGTCATCATTGACTCATCTTTTGTCTTTCACATACATCAATTCACCAAAACAGCTTTCTTCTATCTGAAAACCATCTCTAAACTTCGTTCCTCTCTCACCCTGGCCTGTGCAGAAACACTCATTCATGCCTTCATAACCTCCAGACTGGATTACTGCAATGCCCGCCTCACCGGTCCCCACAGGTGGAATGGCGTGCTATGATGTGAACTCAGTTCAGCTCATAACTAAGGACTCGGCTGGGTAATATAGAAAGCACTTCCGTGTGCCCATCACGGAAAACAATTCCGTGTCCAGGAGCACGGAATTTTGGCAAAATCCGTGCTCCTGGACACGGATTTTGTGTCCTTAACATCCGTGTCCAGGAGCACAGAATTTTTGGAGATCAGGCTGAAGGACTCATAGTGGCTTCCGACTCAAGAGTCTACAACAATCACCTCCTCGTCCTTTAACCCAGTAAGATGTGACCCCTGCGACGAGAATTAACTGTTAACAGAATGGCAATAATCAAGTCAAAATATCATAGTGGTGTAGTGCTACTGTATTGTACTGAAGTTTATTTCAGAGACTATTACAGTGTTCTTAGTGGAACAGCGTGCGTCTGCATATGACAAATGAGTTTACCGCCTGTAATTGCAAATGAGAGGTGTCACAATTACAGAACCATAATTCTTACAGGTACTTTGACTAGATTTTAACAAGATCTTTTAACAGATATTTGCAAATAATACAATTAAATATATTAAGTAAAATATGTTCATTTACAGTAGGTCTACAAATTAATAAAAAGCTCTGAATCTGGGTTAGACAACTTTATGTCAATACATTTTATGAGTTTTTCAACAGCATATAAACAAAAGATCAACCAAAAAGAGACAGAATGAGGATGCAGAACTTTTAAAAACTATTCAGGTATTTGCACATCATCATAAAGTTCGTCTTCGTCTGTGAATTCACGTCCTGAATGAATGTTTCTGTGTCTTGGCTTTTGCACTCTCTTTGCAAGTTTGTCAGCTTTTATTGCCAAATGTGTTACAATGAATATCAGCACAATAACGACAAGCCACAGACCAAACAAGAGGTATCGGAATTGTGGACCAAAAATCCCTGTTAAATGAATATGAGAGACAAGTAGAAAAAGTAAATATCAGAGGTAAAGGTTAGGCTATACAGATAGTTGACAAAAAAATATTGTGTCTCATATAATGTTTTACTTCTGGTATTGCATTGTATTCACATTGTTCTTTCTTAATGCATTAAGAAAGTTACAATAATAAACCATGGAAAAAAGCAGAAAATATAAACAATTAAGGTGGTTTATAAACAATGAATATGCCCTCATCACTTACATGGCACCTGTGGCAGGAGTCTTGCTCTGAATCTTTCTCCTTAAGTACAGGTAAGGTTATGAATGTGAAAACACAATATCTAAGAAACATTTTCAGCTTTTTGTATTGATAATTTTGAATTCGAAAAAGACCCCATTTTCTGAACAGTGCAAACATACTTGCAGACCAGTCTGATTCCATGTCTGTCCTGAAGCTGTGAACAAAAAACAAACTATGTTCTGAAAAGCTGGAGAAAAAACTGTAAATATGGAGATTATTGAATGACTCAGATTACACTGTTGATGCTATCTCAAGGAGAGTTTGGGCCTGTTTGTGCTAACTCTCCCCCCCCCCACTGAAGATGTGGCACCCCCAAAGTGCCACTGGCCCTAGCAAGACAAAGGACACTTTTGGTGTGGGGGGTTGCCGTATATAAGCTCACCTCAGAAATTCCTCTGGGAGTCTCTTTCCATCTCTAAAGGGGCTCCAATCTTTGTCTTTCTCTCCCTCTCTCCCTCTTTCTCTCTCTGTCTATCTATCTTGGGTAAACTGTATTTGATTTCACTGTACCCTATGTAACCTACAGTAGCCTTGAGTTAAATGTAATGTTACCTTGCAGTTGATAATTAAATTGTCATATAACTTTCATTCATTTGTATCTCCTCATCTGTATCATGCCATTTGCCTTTCCTGTGTCTTAAGTTAAGTTAACACTGCTTCTGTTTCAAATGCCCACTCCTTTCCGTCGTTGGTTAGGAATAAAGTGGAGGGAAAAGTTATTTTATACTTTTACAAAAGTATCAACACAAGATGTGTTTGGAAAGTATTTGAGGATGTTAAAATAATACCAGTTTCTTACCGTGTTGTTGAGATTACCTATGTAGAGAAGAATTCAATTAAATCTGACGTTTTAAATGCCAACTGCAGTTTACAGAAAGGAACAGGAAGTCCACACTTGAGTGTCCTCGTTTTTTGGTTTCTTGAGAAACCAGACTTGTCTATTAATGACGTATGTGTTATTGAATCTTAGGCTATATTATAATAGACATGAGAACTTTTGGACAGCCATGGCCTTATGGTTAGGGAGGTTGTCTTAAAATCAGAGGGTTACAGGTTTCAAATCCCACCCTCGCTTCTCCCTATACATCCAGGAACTGTAACCAATATCCTGCTGATACCTAGTCCCCCTAAAATAGGGCTAACGACGGCCCTGATGGAACGAATGTATTGTTGGTGTGAGCTGTACGCCAGGAGCAGATGGGCAGTGAGACTGGCCACTCACTGTTGGCCAGCTAGAGACAGCTAGAGCTAGAGCGGCTAAGCAGGAGGATCGGACTGCATGTGCATGCAAAGGCCTTCAGACCACACCACCAAAGACCACTTCCTATCATACAAACAGTCCCCAAGTGAGGCCAACTCACTGTGCGGCTCATCCTGCTCTTGTTTCTGAAAGGCCTTAGTTGCTGGGTCGGGTTTTTGTTTGTTTGTTTGTTTGTTTCTGATATGTTTTGGGGTTTTCTGTTGTCTTGTCAAGTCAAGTCAAGTCAAGTCAAGTTTATTGTCAATTTCTTTACATGCACTGGTCATACAAAGAATTTGAAATTGCGTTTCTTGCTCTCCCATGCAGACATAGACTAATCTAGGTAAGGACATAGACAGTATAGACATAGACAGTACTCATACATGGACATAGACAGTATGGACGTAGACATTGCTCATACAGACATTTAAAGTGCAAGACTGGACAACAGAAGACTTGTAGAGAACATACATTAAGAGGAGGTATTTTGTTGTTCTTTTTCTAAAAGTCCTTTATAGCGTTCTGACATAGTAATAGTAGCATTTGAAGAAATAAATAATTAAAAAAGGTTTTTATTAAATACACCAGCAGCAGTATGTGTGTGTGTGTGTGTGTTTGTATGTGTTTTGTGTGCGTGTGTGTGTGTGTGTGTGTGTGTGTTTGTGTGTGTGTGTGTGTGTGTTTAGTGCAGGTAGAAAGTGCGGTGTGCGTCTGTGTGTGTGTACCTGTGTATGTGTGTGTGTGTGTGTGTGTGTGTGTGTATGTGTGTGAGTATGAGTTGTGTGTCAGTGTGTGTATGTTTGGGTTTAGTGCAGAAAGTGCAGTGTGCTTGTGTGTGTGTGTGTGTGTGTGTGTGTGTGTGTGTGTGTGTGTGTGTGTGTGTGTGTGTGTGTGTGTGGTGTGTGTGTGTGTGTGTGTGTGTGTGTGTGTGTGTGTGTGTGCATGTGTATGTTTTGAGTTAGTGCAGGTTGAAAGTTCAGTCACAGATGTAGTAGTGCAGGTGGAATGTTCAGTCGCACTACTGTTTTGCCCTCTTCCTTCTCTTTCTTTCTCATATGATTTCTTTACCAACTAATGGCATTACCTTGTTATCTTGTAAACTATACTATTGTAGCATGTTGGGTGGTGGGGTAGTTTGGTTTTTGGTTTTTGACCAACTTACATTACTATCCAAATTATTCGAATTAGAAACACATAAACAGCGAGACTGGTCGTCTTAAAATTTCTACAGCGATAAATCACACTGTTGCATAGCCTGCTGTAGGCCTACATTAGTAGTACAACGTGAAATTTGTTGTTAGCTGTTTAAGCTTCTCAGTACTGCTCAGCATTGCGAATGTTACTGCCTAGGGCGTAGCACACAGCAAATGCAATGCGATGCAATGCAGGGAATATGACAAGACTTGCTGTTCGTAGTAATAACTTCAGATAAACATCACAGGTGGTAAAACTGTTGTGATTATCACCACCGAGACAGTTGATAGTTTACATATTTGTGGTGATTAACTTTATATTTTATTACTGGTACCAGCACAACTGACAGTATGGAGTCAGGTAAGACTCCATGTAGACCTGTGTAGCACATAGCCATCAGAGGACATAATTTCTGGCTGGCATACTTGATGTGTTCTGCTGTAATATTGTCCAGACCGCATGCAGTATTCTCTTTTAGCTTCACCATTGCTTCCTGGACTTCAGCAGGAGTTACAATAACATCATTATTAAACTCAACATTATCCACTATAAATAAGTCACTTTTTACACAGTTTAGCAGCTCAGAATAACGTTGACGCCATAATTGTGAGATCTCTTCAAGCCCACTCACACCATCTATATTGGAAGGGAGAGGGGTTTTGCTATTATTAATCTATTTAATTTCTTTCCAAAAGTCATTAACATTATTCTTTTATAACCACCTTTTCGATTAAATTGGTGGTTGATATTGTACATCATTAGTATAGTTGTCAAAGTCCATTGTTAATTACTTACCAACAGATCTAGGATGACTTCAGATGCACTGCTTGTCTGAACTTGCATGCTATTTATACTGTATGTGCAGGCCCGCCTCTGGGGTGAACCACAGTATGGTGTGGGTGATTGTGCATTGTGCACATCTTAACACTTAAAGGACAGAGGCCCGACACACTGCGACTTCTCTATTCTAAAGATTCGTTTTCGGTTTTCGTTTTCGTTCCTTGAACCGGTTCGGAGCCCTGACACACACACACACACACACACACACACACACACACACACACACACACGTGCACGCGCTAGAAACCTGCAACTTAATATCGTGTCCCCAATGTGCACACATCCTGCTTGCGCAGACACACACTCCCACACACACACACACACTGTAAAGCTGCGACTTAGTATTGTGTCCCCAAAGTGTATGCACTATTACACACACACACACACACACACACACACACACACACACACACACACACACACACACACACACACACACACACACACACACACACACACACACACACACACACACTCCATTTCACGTCAGTTTGAGGTGCTATTCCTGAGTGCTGCAGCAGTCAGCAGCAGTAGAGGACCTGCTTTTAGCTGTGTGTGACCTGCTGCTATTTTATACATAGACACACTGCAATTATTAAATGTTGCTCTATTTTAATTTAGATTTTAGATCTATCCAACAGATGTTACCCCACTCTGTAGCAAGTCTAATGAGATAGAAAGAGTACTCCATTGAACACAAGAGAATATCACACTATGACATACTGACACCACAAATAAGGGCCCTACCGTGGCTTACAGTTTTTCTCAATTGGTTTTGTACATTTCTCACAATAGAATAATCATTCTCAAAACGTTTTGTTCAATTGTAACTTCCTGGTGTTACTGTAGCTGTGCACATGATAAAATCAGTTTCTCATAGTTTTCAGCATACCTGTATAGCAAATGCTTTCGTCCACCATGCAATGGTTGTGTACAATTCTCAGCTTTTCTGTAGCCTACATTCTCAATTGCTTTGGTCATATCACTCAAAAAGCTTTCTCACTGAATACACAAAACTATCTCACCCCCCAAAACATTTAGGTCCTAGGTCATAGTATAAGTCTTGCCATGCAAAATTTTACCAAGCTGTCATAATGTGTTGTGCACTGTCTAATTTCCATTACATTTTTGTCTAGAAATATGATCTGAATTGGTAAATTGCTCAATAAACCCAAAATTCTATAAACCCAAAATTTATAGAAATGTCATCTCGGTTTCTAGAAATTAGCCAAACCAATCGAGAAAAACTGTACATAAAGTCAAATTTACAAAATTTCCCAATCTAAACAACATTTCGCTTCAGAAAAGATCCTCAAGAGTGTACTAGTCAATTGACAACATGAGAGATCGATTTGACTAGCTTGTCCGTACACTATGACACAATGACTAACCATTCTGCTGGCACTGACACATTCATTGACACAAAAACTTGGTTTTGAAAGACAAACTAGGGATTTTGAGCAAGAGACGCGGTTTTGCAGGTCATCCACGGTGTTTTGCCATTTGTTAAAGTTGTTTTGAGAATGAATATTATGTTTTGCAAATTGCGAGAGAGACTCGAGAAATGTACAAAACCAATTGAGAAATACTGTAATGTAAAGGCACTCGTCTGCTATGCGGCCTGCCTGCTCTCTGTCCCCTTCGCGTTGACATCATCAATACATCCCCCAATACGGCATTGTTCCCTGCCTTCTGAAGACCGCAGCCATCACGCCTGTCCTAAAAAAGCCAGAAGCTGCCTCTGAAGGTTTTAAAAATTACCTCCCCATCTCCAACTTGCCTTTTATTTTAAAGCTGCTTGAGCGCACAGTGGCCTTGCAGCTGCAAGAGCACCTAACATCCTGTGGCTTGTGGGAGGGGTTTCAGTCAGGTTTTAGGGCCAAACATAGCACCTCCGTTGGCGCCCCTAGAGTGCAGTACCACCTAGAAGGGTGAAGTCTTGTAATACCCTACATACAAACGTTTGTAGATCTGTATAAAAGACTAGATTATTCTATACAGATCTATGTTAAAACCTCTCTTGTGTGTTTGACTCAACGATGCGCACACATTCAGTGAGGACGTCGATTCTGTACGGGTCAATTATAGAAAACATTTCAATTCAAATTCCACATCCACTTGCACCTGACCTAACCATTTGTAGTCTACGTGACAATGACGTAAGTGCCACCCAAAAATGGTCTGGCCCACTCGAAACTGAAATTCTGGCGCCGTGGCTGCCTTGTCCGGTGCAGCAGCTTTTTCTGGGGGTGGACCCCCAGACCCCCGTCCAAAAATGCCCTAGGGCCCCCAACGATCCCCTTGCCTAGGCCCCCCAAAATCCTAGAAACGGGCCTGGAGCTAAGAAGGAAGAAGATAGCCAGCAGACAGCTAGAGCGGCTAAGCAGGAGGATCGGACTGCATGTGCATGCACAGGCCTTCACACCACACCACCAAAGACCACATCCTATCATACAAACAGAGTCCTCTTTTCAACAGTTAATAAACTACTCCAACCAGATAAGCACTTCCCACTTACCCCCACCACAGATCTCTGCTGTGAGATCCTAAACAGGAGCTGCTTCTGATTATTTTAAAAATTACCAGCCCATCTCCAACTTGCCTTTTCAAAGCTGAGCGCACAATGGCCTCGCAGCTGCAAGAGCACCTAAGATCCTGTGGTTTGTGGGAGGAGTTTCAGCCAGATTTTAGGGCCAAACATACAGTAGCACTGAAACTGATTTGGTCAAGGTGGTTAATGACCTACTCATTGCTGCAAGCTCTGGCTATTGTAGTATTATTTTATAACTTAACCTGACAGCTGCTTACGACACAGTCTGCCACTACAACACACTGCTCACATGACTTGAAACACTCCTGGGCATCACGGGCACTGCACTTTCCTGTTAGGTCATACATCACGGGTAGGGAACAGGTTACGGGGAACGGGTTATGTTCATTCAGTGCATTTCTACAAAGGCCCTGTGTTATGTCATAGTAATGTAGTATAGGCTATGGTTAACTTTTCAAGCATTTTTTGAAGTTGGTATACTGTATATATTTATGCCATTCTAAATAATGGATCAATCAATTTTAAGTGGGTATACTGAAGCCCCTAAAATTTAGAAGTGGGTATACTCCGTATACCTGCATTCTACGTAGACTAGCCTACACCACTGCCTACAGCGTTCCACAGGTGGAATGGCGTGCTATGATGTGAACTCAGTTCAGCTCATAAGGACTCATAGTGGCTTCCGACTCAAGTGCAGCGGTGTAGTCTACTTTTTTTAAAATGGGTATACTGTATATTCAAACATTTTTTGAAGTGGGTATACTATGTATATTTATGCTATTCTAAATAATGGATCAATCAATTTTAAGTGGGTATACTGAAGCCCCTGAAATTTAGAAGTGGGTATACTCCGTATACCTGCGTTCTACGTAGACTACACCACTGCTCAAGAGTCTACAACAATCACCTCCTCGTCCTTTAACCCAGTAAGATGTGACCCCTGCGACGAGAATTAACTGTTAACAGAAGCAATGATCAAGTCAAAATGTCATAGTGGTGTAGTACTACTGCATTGTACTGAAGTTTATTTCAGAGACTATGACAGTGTTCTTAGTGGAACAGCGTGCGTCTGCATATGACAAATGAGTTAACCGGTAATTGCAAATGAGAGGTGTCACAATTACAAACCATAATTCCTAAAGGTACTTTGACTAATCTTTTACCAAGATCTTTTAACAGATATTTGCAAATAATACAATATATTAAGTAAAATATGTTCATTTACAGTAGGTCTACAAATTAATAAAAAGCTCTGAATCTGGGTTAGACAACTTTATGTCAATACATTTTATGAGTTTTTCAACAGCATATAAACAAAAGATCAACCAAAAAGAGACAGAATGAGGATGCAGAACTTTTAAAAACTATTCAGGTATTTGCACATCATCATAAAGTTCGTCTTCGTCTGGGACTTCATGTTCTGAATGGATGTTTCTGTGCCTTGGCTTTGTCACTCTCTATACAATTTTGTCCAACTCTATTTGATGATGTGTTACAATGAATATCAGCACAATAACGACAAGCCACAGACCAAACAAGAGGTATCGGAATTGTGGACCAAAAATCCCTGTTAAATGAATATGAGAGACAAGTAGAAAAAGTAAATATCAGAGGTAAAGGACAAAAAATATTGTGTCTCATATAATGTTTTACTTCTGGTATTGCATTGTATTCACATTGTTCTTTCTTAATGCATTAAGAAAGTTACAATAATAAACCATGGTAAAAAAAACTGAAAATATAAACAATTAAGGTGGTTTATAAACAATTCATATGCTCTCATCACTTACATGGCACCTGTGGCAGGAGTCTTGCTCTGAATCTTTCTCCTAAAGTACAGGCAAGGTTATGAATGTGAAAACACAATATCTAAGAAACATTTTCAGCTTTTTGTATTGATAATTTTGAATTAGAAAAAGACCCCATTTTCTGAACAGTGCAAACATACTTGCAGACCAGTCTGATTCCATGTCTGTCCTGAAGCTGTGAACAAAAAACAAACTATGTTCTGAAAAGCTGGAAAAAAACTCTGGACACAACATGTGTTAAGAAAATATTTGAGGATGTTAAAACAATACCAGTTTCTTACGGTGTTGTTGAGATGACCTATGTAGAGAAGAATTCAATTAAATCTGAAGTTACACTTTTAGATGCCAACTGCAGTTTACAGAAAGGAACAGGAAGTCCAGACTTAAGTGTCCTCGTTTTTTGGTTTCCTGAGAAACCAGACTTGTCTATTAATGACGTATGTGTTATTGAATCTTAGGCTATACTACCCCATTTTAGCCTGGACACATATACACTGCATTCAATCTATTTAAATTTGAAAGTTTTTTTTAAATTATTAAACATGTGAGTATGTTCGAGCTGAATGAACACATTCTAATGCAAAATGAGGGTCTTAGCTTTTAAATGCAACTTATTCCATGTTTTTTATATGCTTCAGAGGCTGAGATATTTAGGAATTAATAGGTAGAGGGCACCCTTTCCCAAAAAGGCTTAGGCTACAATGGGTTAATAGACACGATTGGTCAGGCCATGAGAACTTTTGGACAGCCATGGCCTTATGGTTAGGGAGGTTGTCTTAAAATCAGAGGGTTACAGGTTTCAAATCCCACCCTCGCTTCTCCCTACACATCCATCCAGGCACCAAATCCCCCATTGCTCTAGGGACTGTAACCAATATCCTGCTGATACCTAGCTTATGGTTTCCATTTCTAGGAAGGCCATGATTCTAAGAAAGGTCATTCTACAACAGCCAATTCTTCGGCATGATTACTCTGTGGATTCACATGTAGTTTGTGGTTGCTGTTGGCGCTGTAGCTCAAAAAAAATGGTGATAACTGATGCACCTTGATAGTGTTGACAGTATGCCGCTTTCTTCACATGGCCAGGGAAATACGCCATAGGCTGGCATTGTCAAATACATACAGACTGTAATGTAAATGGGTGAGTTAAGACTACACTGTAAGGGCATGAGAAGCTGACAACTAAAAACAATAAAAAGAGGCAAATAAAGGGTTAGGCCTATGCAGCTGGAGGGAGCGTACCTATGTTCCCTAGGTCCTATGTTCCCCTGTCTTTGTATGGGACCGGGGAATTTAGGACCCTTTTTCCAAAAAAGGGTTCTATGTTCCCCGCATTGTATGTTTCCGAGTTTTCAAATTGTACCCTTCCCAAAACCACACCTAAACCTAACCCGTCAGAAATGCAATGTTTCTGAGTTGTAAAATTGTGGCCTGACCAAAACCATCCCTAAACCTAACCTGTCAGAGGTGCAACAACAACCTGCGCTTTGTCATGTGGCAGCAGTCTTGGAAGCAGCGGGGAACATAGAACACGGTCCTCCGGTTGCGGGAAACATAGGACCCGGGGAACGTATGACCAGCTGGATTGGCCCACTATGTCTTTCATCAAGTTAGGCTATTTCATTTAGGTATGACCTACGCGGTTTTAAGATTAGGAAGCAGGTCACCAGACCTCAGAGCTATTTTATTCAGGGTGGGATTACTCAGTGGTCGGAAGGATTTACTCTAAAAAGAAAGTTGAATCGAATTTGCCTTCTATGCCTCACTCTGAGAAAAATCCAGTAGGTGGCGACACAGTATTTTCACATGTTTATTAGATGAGGCCAAATTATTACGGTGCGCCTTTACGCACGGCACAATACGTCAAAACTGCCAATTCCACCTCGGAATGAAGAGGACTTTTGCAATTGAAAAAAGGCATTCATTATCCTTTTAAAAATGATTGGCCTGCACAATGTTGACATCATTTTATTTAATTTTGACGACATTATTGCAAAAACCACTAATGGATTAAAATAGGCTACAATACAATAAAATGTAATTGAAGTGTGCAAGTAAAGCGCAGATCAAGTAAATGATGACTAATTGGTTAAAAGCTACCGTATATGTATATTTTTAAAGGCACGTTTTATCCTGAGATTATGGTAGGCGTGGAAAAAACTTTTCAAAACAGGAAGTTGCTCTATCCTAATTTGCGTAACATGTTGTCATGTGCGAGAGCGATTAAGCCTGTCCGTAAAATGAAGATTTAAGATTTAAAAAAAACCCAACAACAACAACAAGAAGTAGAATTGTGAGCAACTTGGTTTCGCAAAGATTGCGTTTTAGTCGGTAACTTAGGGTTGGCCTTTTCTGTGCAATCAAATTTTGACTTGTTTTACAATGGGAGACCACAGCCCACCTCGTTTGTTGTTAATACTTCTATTCGTTATAGTTTATGCTATTGCTTTGGCCATTAACGCTCTGGCAGGGTCTGGGAAAGGTAGGAGTTTACTCGTTATTATATCCCATAACACCACGGATTTTTTACCACAATGTTTGATTACGTTACTTTAAATTTTTAATTGTTTCGCTGTTCCGACGCATGTTTGTTGTCCACAGGTCCATTCCTGCATAACACAGGGAATGTGTCTGGTAAATATGAGACCGA
This sequence comes from Engraulis encrasicolus, assembly GCF_034702125.1. NCBI lineage: Eukaryota > Metazoa > Chordata > Actinopteri > Clupeiformes > Engraulidae > Engraulis > Engraulis encrasicolus. The sequence continues at coordinate 25,238,980 of NC_085872.1, forward strand.
AATCACCCCAGCGGGATGGGCTTTCTCCATTTGGGGAATCATATACACTTGGCTCTTGATCATGGTTGTGTATGTCCTCACATGGCTTTGCAGAAGGTGGGAACCCCTCATACGCCAGCCTACCACATACCACTACTCATAACAAGCCAACAGCGCATCTAGACTAGCCTGGGAACTCCCATACTGCCTTTAGTTCTACACAATCGTTTCGATCTAATCTCACTTGTGATTAGGTCTGGTGTTAACCAGGCAACATCCAGACCTTGTAGGCCTACTAATGACTCAGTTCTTGTCCAATTTTACCATTTCAGAACTCCCAGTGGCTGGATGTACTGCAGCCCAGCTCTCCTTCCCGCTGGATTCTTCCTCGCCTGGATCTGTAACATGGTTCTCAACATGACCTGGCTTGTCCTATGGGACAGAGAGTAAATTGCTACTTAATTGTCTTATGAAGCGTCTGAGATCATCTGTTCTATGGATTTAAAAAAGACCATAATTGCACACCATTTGTATTATTTGCTCCTCTGTGATATTGATGTGTGTTTTTTTTAACACACATCAGTGATTTTCTTGATATTTATGATTTGTGTGCAGTGAGTAATAGCTACTTATCCGTCTTATTGCTCACAGGCAGATTATATCTGGTCTGATAGTCTTGGCACTCACTGCCTTCTCCAACTACCTGCTCATCTTCTTCTCCTGCCGAGGCCTCAGTGAACACGGCACCTGGCTGCAGCAGCACTACCCCAGAGACCTGTGGTGCATCAGGATACTAGTATGTCAACTGCCATGCTCTTAAAGGGAAACTGTGTGAGATTTTTAGTTGTTTATTTCCAGAATTCACGCTACCCATTCACTAATGTTACCTTTTTCATGAATACTTACCACCAGCATCAAATTCTAAGTATTCATTATGACTGGAAAAATTGCACTTTTCATACATGACAAGGGGGATCTTCTCCATGATCCGCCATTTTGAATTTCCAAAAATAGCCATTTTTATCTGCAAAAATGACTGTACTTGGACCATACTAGAAAATATTTGTTTATTACTTAGTAAACTTTCATGTAAAGATCAAATTTGGCAATAGGCAGCCCAGTTTCAATGAGCAGCATAGTTGCAGTACCTTTTTTTTACCATTTCTTGCACAGTGTCCCTTTAAATGGTGATGAAATTCAGGTGCTTCAATGGAGCCGTCAGGCCATAAAGAGTGAAAACTCTTTGAGATAACCATTAAAGCAGAGAAAATAATAACAATGTCCATGACACGAATGCCCCTGTTTTTTAATCATGCCCTTTCAGACGACACGCCCCTCATCATGATTAACAAATATTAGCGGGAGCTGTGGTGTCGTCACATATTTTATTTTTGTTTTCTCACTTTACTTGACTTTACTTTGTCCAGCATCTAGTAGGCTACATTTATGGATGCACTAACATGTTCTAACCAGAATGCGTCAAACTGGCAAAGTGCGCATGCACGCTGCATAGCAAAAGCATCACTGCTCCATCAAAAACGAGACAATTGTAAAGAAACATCACTGGGCATGTAACATTTTAGAATACACAGGTGGACCATGTACACCACAAGGGGTCCCTTAATCTAACACCATGCATTTCTAACTCATGGTGCGTAGTCAATGAAAAAGAACATTCATTTGTTTTCTATTTTTATTACACTTAAGTTGCCCATCTTTCCTATCTCTTTGAGCAAGGGGTGCTTGCCATTTGTTAATATTCGGCGGTGATCTGTCTTATGATTACACTGTGTGTGTTCTCACAGGTCCAGAATGGCATTGCCATATACACCACATGGACCACTATAGCTACTCTCATCAATCTCACCATAGTGATGGATCTATCTGGGGTTTCAAAGACAAATGCTGCTACAGTCTCCCTCTGCTTTCTCCTGATTGAGGTCCTTTTGTGGTAAGTATTTTCCATTTTAAATTGCCTATTTAAAATGAGAACGATTCTAGAAACATATTGTATACAGTGCCCTCCATAATTATTGGCACCCCTGGTTGAGATGTGTTTTTTAGCTTCCAATTATTTTATTTTTTTCTAAATAATATGGGACCTTAATGGAAAAAAAGAGAAAAATCCAACCTTCAATACAAGTGCATTTATTCAGTGGGGAAAAAATCCCACATAAAGAAATAATTATTTGACATCAAATAATGTGTGTCACAATTATTAGCACCCCTGGTGTTAATATTTTGTACAACCCCCTTTTGCCAACAAAACAGCACCTAATCTTCTCCTATAATGTTTCACAAGATGGGAAAAGACAGAAAGAGGGATCTTCAGCCATTCCTCTTTGCAGAATCTCTCTAAATCATCCAGAGACCTGGGTCCTCTCCTCTGTACTCTCCTCTTCAGCTCACCCCACAGGTTCTCAATGGGGTTGAGGTCAGGGGACTGAGATGGCCATGGGAGGAGCTTGATTTTGTGTCTGGTGAACCATTTCTGTGTAGATTTGGCCATATGTTTAGGGTCATTGTCTTGCTGAAAGACCCAGTGACGACCCAGCTTCAGCTTTCGGGCAGAGGGCAACAGATTTTGATTTAAAATGTCCTGGTATTTCAAAGCATTCATGATGCCATGCACCCTAACAAGGTTCCCAGGGCCTTTGGAAGCGAAACAGCCCCACAGCATCACTGACCCACCCCCATACTTCACAGTGGGTATGAGGTGCTTTTCAGCATGCGCATCTTTCGTGGTACGCCAGACCCACTTAGAGTGTTTGTTGCCAAAAAGCTCAATCTTGGTCTCATCTGACCAAAGCACACGGTCCCAGTTGAAGCCCCAATACCGCTTGGCGAACTCCAGACGCTTGCGTTTATGATTGTGAGTGAGGAAAGGTTTTCTCCGTGCATGCCTCCCAAACAGCTTGTTGGCGTGTAGACAGCGCCTGATGGTTGATTTGGAGACTTTGTGACCCCAGGTTGCTACCATTTGTTGTAATTCTGTAACAGTGAGCTTTGGAGATCTTTTGATTTCTCTTACCATCCTCCTCACTGTGCGTGGTGGCAAAATAAACTTTGGTCCTCGTCCAGGCTTGTTTACCACTGTTCCAGTTGTTTTGAACTTCTTAATTATTCCTCTCACAGTGGATATGGGCAGCTGCAGTTGAGTGGCAATCTTCTTGTAGCCTCTGCCTGACCTGTGAAGGTCGACGCACATCTGCCTCACTTGTATGCTGTGTTCCTTTGTCTTTCCCATGTTTAAGAGTGGATAAGAGAAATGGCCTCGGTGTCACGTCATATTTATACCCCAGGGAAACAGGAAGTGATGAATTACTAATTAAATGTTCCTACATACTCTGGTAAACTTTGTAAACTACTGTAGAAATGACAGAAATGCTTCAATTATATTTATTTCCTGGGAATTGTTAAGGGTGCCAATAATTGTGGAACAGGTGATTTAATGAAAAAAAAATATTTTTTAGTCAGGGATTTTTTTATTTTCTTACAATTCATTTGAGTTGAAGGCTACATTTTCCTACAATTTTCAGTGTGACAGTATTCTTCTGCAATAAACACTGAATTTATTTTAAGGCTTTTAACACATCTCAACCAGGGGTGCCAATAATTATGGAGGGCACTGTATTTGCTTGATGGTGTTGTGCCAATTACATTGATTTTTTGATTGATTGAATCCTTTTTTTGGCTGCAGGTTTGTCCTGGAGAACTTTGTGATTGACAGGCATGTGCGACACATCCTCACCATTTATCCAGTGGTGATTTGGGCTCTAGCTGCTAATGTGTACAGACACTTTGACCCCGAGGAACCCGGACGGAATGCTAAGTTTACAGGTGAGTGCAATCAGGGGAAGTGAAGTTGCCCTGTCTGGATTGGTATCTGGGCCTCCTTGGTGCCAAACGTGTGAACGGGGCATTGCCCCAAAGAGCCAGGCTTGTTAGTGTGACAGTCAGAGCACACCCAAAACCCCTAGTCATGGCCACTTCATCACAGTGAGCTATTAAAGTTTGCACATCCTCAGGTTGGACAACAGTGCACCTAACATTACAGCAACAACAGCAACACACTCATTCATTGCAGCTGCAGAGTATCAAATATGTACACTAACATATTTCCCTGAATGAAATACTTCAAACAATATATGAAGTGTTGTACACTTTTCCACCCTCATGTTCTCAGCCTTCCTGCTATCCTTTCACAGCCTGCATTCACCCTCTGACTGGCTATCAGGACTCCTTTCACTCTAATCTGGGCCTTTCTTTAAAACGCAACGCCCTCATCTCCATAACTGTTTCCCCTTACAATGTGCCCACTGTTGGGGACATTCACACTTCCTTACATCTTCACCAGAGGCCATAGTTTTCTTTTTCGTGTTTTTGTTTTCCACTGAACTTGTCAAATTTGTTTAGATATGTGATTTATTTATGTTGCAATAATTCGTCTTAAAAAGTACATCCATACTTTGTCACAAATATTCACAAATGTAACTTTAACAAAATAATAATAGTAATAATAGCGATATTACTCCTGGCACTTGTTAAGTTTCACGAATTGCATCACCCAATGGGCTGTGTATAAGCTAAGTATGGATTTAATGTGTTTTTAAGGGTAATGCACTAAAAAATGATGTATAAATTATCCAGCTGCTATGGTGGCAGTAGGGCATAATAGTACTATCAATATGCTTACCACAAAGACACAGCAGACATGTATACTGCTGAAATACAGCCAGTCATTCTTTTCACTCTCATTTCACAGTTGTCCTCCTGGTGTTGTCCTGTGTGCTGTTTGCATTTCGAGTCGGACTGGTCATATGGAAAAGAAGGAAGAATCCTCTGATATAGTGTGGTGTGGAGTTGATTATTAATTAGTATATATTATACCAGGGCTGTAACGATACACTCAACTCACAATTCGGTTCGTATCACGATTTTTTATTTTTGCCTATGGTGCGATACACCCCACAATTTCACATTTGCTAACATTATAAAATAAAATTATGAATAAAAACTATGATCGTTTATAGGTAGAGTGGTTTACAAGAGGCTAGTAATATTTTTTAAGTTTAAATATAATAATGATGATGATTTTAAGCTATCATCTATCATCATCTTTTCATATCATGTGATTGGTCTGATGGGTAACAAAACTTTGAAAGGGCGTATCATAGGGCAGTCATGGATAAGCGATTAGTGCGTCAGACTTGTTGCCGGTGGTTGCTGGTGCGCCTCCCGACCCGCCAGGTTGGTGGGGGGAGTAATTAACCAGTGCTCTCCCCCATCCTCCTCCATGACTGAGGTACCCTGAGCATGGTACCGTCTCGCCGCACTGCTCCCTTGGGGCTCCCTTGCAGTTTCGTTGTGTGCAGTGAACACTTGTGTGCTGTGGAGTGCTATGTTGGAGATTCGCAGGTGGGCTTTCACTTTCACGATACTGCCTCCTTGTATAGCGATACAGTACCGTGACTCTGTGTATCACGATTTCTCAGTTCGATACAATATCGTTACAGCCCTAGTATATAGTATGGAGTATTATTAAAGTGGGTGAGGCTTTTTTTTATTCAGGATCATTCCTTTACACTAATTATATTGTGGATGCACTAGTTGGAAGACATTTCCAGGGTTACAGGTAGGGTTGGCTGTCAAAGAGCATCTAAGATTAACTAAAAAAGTACAGTCTGTCTATGATGGCTGATGATCTTGATGGTTCAAACATGCTTTGGTTAACCCAACGCATGGGTTAAAAGGGCACCAGTGGCAACTTTTGTGTAACCCAGCCATGTAACCAAATAGTGTGAAACCTATTTTGCCAGGCTTCCTATGGTATACTCTGTGGAGTAGCTTGTGCACACATATCAGAAACACATACCGTACAGTAGAAACATGCTATACATTACCAAATGTTCCATACAGTATTTTATAATCTCACAAAAACTCTATATTTGTTACTAACGTACACGTATACTGTACGCACTGACACCACTGTTACAATACAAAACCGTACAATAGAAACGTGCTATACATTTGTTACCAAATGTTCCATATACAGTTTTTTTTAAATCTCACAAAAACTCTATATTTTGTTACTGACACAGACGTATACGCACTGACACCATTGTTACAACACAAAACCTGAGACAGTTGACTGTTTCTCTTGCTTTGAAATACCTTGGTATTAAAATGTATATTCTGTCACTATTATTATTATCATCATTATTGAAACACTTAATAAATAATATGCACAGCAGGGTTGTGTCTGTAAAAACTAATTTTGTATGAGGTTTTTGGCAGGCTGACTAGATCTGGGAAAGATGGGAGCAGAATGCTGTGATGAGTTGTAGGGATGCACTGATACCTGCCTCTTACGATACTTGCTCATTATACTCATACTCGTCAAGCACATGCCGATACCAGGCAACGATACTGTTATTACACGAAACATCGCAACATCTCATCATGTGCCATTGACTTGAAGCAGCATGGGGAAAAATATCTGCCTCATACATTTACTAACATTTAAATTTACAATGGAAATGGACAATAAAACAAATATCACAGGGGGGAAAAACAAGGCTGTGCACTTATTTTCATGGTATGTTGGGGATGCTGACCCCTGAGGAAGATCAGTAGACTGAAAGCTTGGCTTATTAAAAAGAACACAAAGAGGATTTCAGTGTGCAGACATTTTTCTTTCTATCGTATGTTGGGGGTAAAATTACCGGTATCGGTAATGACAAGTACTGACATTAATTTACTCATACTCGTATTGGCTTTCAAAAAAAGTGGTATCGTGTATCTGTAATGAGTTGCCTTTCCTGTGCAGTGAGAAGTGGGAGGTAGGTTTCCACTGCATAGCGCAGGTCAGGTCAGTCTGGCTATTCCCCTGCCGTACCCATGATCCATACCCTCAGCACATGCCACAGCTGTGATGGATGACTTGTCATCCACCATGAAACTTGTTGGGGAAATAATTCGTCTCAGCTCAGCGCAAGTGTCAGGGTTTTTCACCTCGGCAGTCGTAAATGAGCTACTGTGTGCACAGGCAGGGAGTCGTCTGCCATAATCAGGGGCCTTTCATCACAGCCACGGACCATGCTGTGGAGTTCAGAAAAAATATATGGGTGTAAGCCCGACACTTCATGCATGGCACACAAAGTTTAATAGCATGACGTTTCGGACATGGTTATCTTCTGTTAGGCCCAGCACCTTTGTTACTGATGTGCGCGCATTCTCTGCCTTTTTGGATAAATGTTAGACTTCTCCATTTCATATGTGGTAATGTAGCACAATAGATGCATCATGCTGTGTTTTTATTATTGGTAAATTTTATTATTATTATTATTATTATTACATGATTATTGATACATTACAATCACAATTACACAATATTTTCTTCAAAAAGGGGCATTTTTGTTAGCCTGGGCGAGAGCGACTGTTGACTCCGCCAAACAGTCTGGCAAAAGCCAAGAGGAATCAGTCTCCGTGGAGGGTGGCAGATGGTCTGATCTTACGCTGCCATTTAATTCATTGGCGTTCCGAATTCAAATTAAAACCCATATTTTGCTTTATTAGCATGCCTGTTACGATATAGCGTTGCAAAAGCATACAAATAACAAAAGGAAAGTGTGAATAAAGTTACCTTAACCAATCGGTAACGGGCTTTGCGGGTCACCACTCTCAACTGTTTGCTCATTGGCTAAACGCTGAGAGAACGAGCTGGAGGCTTTTGCCAGACGATGTGCGGAGTAGTGTTGCACCGATACCATTTTTTGGGCCCGATACCGATACCCGATACCTGGCAGTGCAGTATCGATACCGATACCATACCGATACTGTATAGGTCTACATAACTGACGAAGACCGCCTGAGGTCGAAACGTTGTGTTCAAATAAAGCGGTGAGCAGTAACAGTGTGCGGATTTCCTTTCTTCCTTTACGCACGTTTGTTTGATCCAGCACCTGTGTTACTGGATGTGCGCGCATCACCTACACTTCTTTAGGATGGGATTTAAACATGGACGCCTCTTATCCCTAATCGAAATCAAGTCAAGTCGGTTTTATTGTCAATTTCTTTACATGCGTTGGTCATACAAAAGAATTGAAATCACGTTTCTTACTTTCCCATGCAGACAGACATAGACTCTAGACTCTAGGTGTGGACATAGATAAATCATAGGACATAAATCTCCAATCATTATGCCATAGCTGCCTTTGAGTACGTTTTTTTTTTTTTTTTTCAAACCGTAGCTTCATGAAGTTTGTGAAATGATGAAATGGATGAAGGGATTTCCTACATGAAACGTACTGTAAGCCCTTGGTCTCCAAATCCGGCCTGGGCTTGCCAAGCATTTGGCCCACCATGAGGTCAGAAGAAATGAAAACATAAATGTGTGTGATTTTCAATCACTAAAACTTAAGTGGGTCATATCTCTTCAAAGCATTCACAGAGAGTTAGATCTTGTGCTGACAGTCTCATAACAGACATTGACAAGAAGGGAAAGCGGAAAAATGAAAATCTGCTCTCTCTCCAGACATCTAACTTGTTTCTCATTGGGTTGGGGTGGTGGTATGGCATGCAGCCTCACTTGCTCAACATAATTTGGCCCTTGGACAAAAATAATCGTGGACCACTGCTGTAAGCTATATGTAGGTTACTAAGGAAGTTTAAGTACTCCACAGCAGCGTGTGGCTTAGCCTATATACGAGAGGAAGTTTGATCAGATCTCAAAAAGCAACCAGCAGCTTCTTGTTTTCTTCTTGTGAAAAAAGCCTACACTTCTCTGATAGACAATCTTAAACACATTGTTAACACATTTTTGCGTCTAGTGACCTGGACTATTAAAAATCAGTTCTCCAGCAATAAAAACACACTGGTCTCAAACCCAGATTTAAATGGAGTATTCGATAATAGTGCAATTCGGCATCAAACCAACTGAGTTTGGAAGCTAGGGAGTGAGATGCAACATGCTGTGTCATTGATAAATTGCCATCATAATTATTGTTTATTCTCATATAGATACTACACATTTGTACGCTTAAAGGAACAGACCACCCTTTTTTGATTTTCACATATTTGCAGTATTTCCCAACATTATTCATGAATGTGCTTATCATTTTCGTCTCAGTGTTTCCAGTACTTCGATTTATTGGATCAGAATTATTAGCATAGCTTAGCATAATCACTGGAAGTAACTGGTATCTTTAGCATCAAGCCACAAGTGGTCACTGGACGGAATTAAATTGCCGTTTTACACTCTGGTGAATTTTACATTAAATTTAAAATGGTTTATAAGTACAGTTGATTATGTTTTATTTTGTACCATAGACTTGCATTGCTATGCCTAATGTGGCTATACTGTTAAACGGGGCAATGCAAACACATAGACGAAAATTATATGCACATTCATAAATAATGCTTGGAAATACTGCAAATATGTGAAAATCAAAAAAGGGTGGTCTGTTCCTTTAAGTCAACAACCATCTGAACGCAAACACTTACTATGAAGGACCATAAAGGACTTAATCTATTAGGTCCAGAATAGATGAGAACTGTATATCACTCTGCAAACACGGCGGTCTGTTTATGCCTGTGTGAACAAACGGTTTCTATGGGATACCAGGAATAGCGATGTTAAAGCCAATCTGGAAAAGACGACTGTAGAAGAGATCCTATGATTTCAGGCTCCTAGAAAGACCCATAGATTGTACAAACAATTACAAGTTCAAATTGATTCACTGAACAGACAAACTGTAGAACTACATGATGATATAATAATTATACTGTATGTGTGATGGGGGCACAGGCTCTGGAAAGAGAGATCCGCCCTGGCAACAAGCGGGCAGGGGCGAAGCCTACCACCGACACGGGCCGGCAGGTGGCTGAGACATTGTGGTGTGTTTGCCAGCAGGTGTATGCTGCCCTCTGTGGCATAGCAGGCATAAATAAAGTAAGACATGACATATAGGTGTAGCATGTTATTTCTCAAAGAAGTAGAGCAAAGACTATATCTTGTATCTTGTAGCTACACTTGCTGGCACTTTCGTTTCCTCTGCAAGGCCTGAAATCATTATGATCTTTCCTGTATTATCAGCTGAAATATCCTGTTCAGCTCGTGTGCAGAACATATAATGGAGGGGCTGGGGCAGTATCTTGGAGTATGATGTGATTCCACTTAATGTATGCATTAGCTATCTTTCATGAAACATTCTTCAATTCCTCAAGGGGATCTCCTCAGTACTCCATAGCCATAACCTTAAGTGTCTCTCAAACACAGCTAATTCATGCCCATCACTGATCCAAATCTGCTCTTTTGCTGAGCACAGTAATGCAATAATGCAATTTTGGAACTTAATTAAATACCCTAATGTTTCAATGATAAATGGTCTCTCTTCCAGTATATCACCTCTGGATATACCTTTTTTCAGTTTCTCCGACCTAGGAGAAAAGGGAGGGTGTTTCCAACTGTGACGTTTTGATTTACAGAAGGAATATCCCAGCTGCCTTCCCTTTGCATGTGATAACCAGACTGCGGCATTCCAATCAGACATAAGTGAAAGCTTTTAATATTGTTCAGCAGACACATTGCCAGAGGTCAGGGTTCATCGAAGATAAAATCTTTGCAATAAAAATGTGCCCTATGCAACCCACTTATCTGATGAAGGTCAGCATCTACTGTATGCGTTTGATAATCACAATGTCAAATGCAGCCCTGCACATTTTATGCCCGAGGAAGAAACACTCATTTGGGCTTGTCCTACCTTCACCCCAAACATATGTGTGCAGTGAGCCCACCACACAATATTATAATGACTATTTGGAAGGAAGAACAAAAAGGGCAAAGCTAAGTTATAATGACAGGATGACATTTCCTATTGAGCATTGAGCAAGCAGTTTCAAAAATGTGGTATGTTTTGTGTGTTTTGCAAAGAAGACATTGCCTCATTTGCAACTCGTATCTTGCATATTTTTCCATTTCTTATCGCCCTTAACAGTTATCCATTTCTCTGAGGCAAGACAGATTAATACCTCAGTGTTGCAAGTGCTTGCTTTCGGCGTCGTGTTTATTTTTGTGCACTAAATATTACCACTCTTGCGTGCATTCAGAATAATCAAAACATTTGGGATGCAAATTCTTTGCAATGCATTCAAAATGCATGCCAGCATTTGTCACCAACATGACTGTAATGGCAGTGCTAATGGCACAGCTGTAATTGTCTTTCAGGGTAGTGCCCAGAGAGAGTAGTAGTCCATGGGCCGGAGCAGAAGTTGGTATCACCTGGGTGGCAAAGTCTATCAATGTTTTTTGTAATCCTCCATGCCTGAGGGACATTATTTGGTATGATAGCCCTCTGGAAGTGGTAGCTTTCTTATATTTTTACTAGTGGTGGGCCGTTATCGACGTTAACGTGCTGCGATAATGTGAGACTATTGTCGCGCGATAAAGAAAATATCGCACGTTAATCTATTCTCAAAATATAGGTTTGGAGTTTGGGTATGCACGTCACCCTAGCGTTTAATTGACAGACGCTTTCAGACTGCGCTCCAGTCGTTTCTCATCTCCACCTGTTGCTTCAGCAAACTTACTAAATATGAAGTGTTTACATGCTGTAAACATTAATCCCTCTGCCGTGGTAGGTGTTGTTTGAGTGCTTTTTCATAAGTGGTAGACTAAAAAGACGTTATTGTTTGAGGTGAAGCATAGAGAGACATTATTGTGTATGAGTAGGTTACCAGCCCGACATAGCCTACATTTCCTCACGAATTGCATGGGACACATAGCCTAAACATCTTCCAGAAATCTTGCCTGTGCCATAATTGTAAAACATTCCGTGTGATATGCATTTTGAAGATTGTCAAACTGAAAATTGTAATATCTACTCTCACTGAATGTTTGTGTTGCAATCGCGCACATTTGCGACTCAGTGAGATATTCTCATGTCAAACGGTAGCCTACCTAATAGCCTAATCCTCGCGGTTGTCGCGCTTATTTTTTTTTTGCAAACTGAATTCATTTCGAGTTGTAACTCCTCTGGTGTTCTAACTGAGAAGAGCTGTCAGGTTTAGGCCAAATCGCCGTGTGCCAGTGCTGTAGGATCTAGATAGCCAGTAGCCTGGCTCTGCTGAGGGCTGCTGTGCTACTGCCTACTGCGCGCAGAGCTACTCTCTCTCTTAAAGGAGCCGCTGCTCTTTTTACCATCAGTGGCAGATTCTCTCTCTATCTCTCTATCTCTCTATCTCTCTCCATTAGAAATGCTGAATTGTTGAGGTAATTTTGTTTAAATAGCCTAAATGTTTGATAGATTTATCTGTATTTGCCTCTACAACTTATAGCTGTTAATTTTGAAATTTCAGTATCTTATAACTGTAAATGCTTCCTAACATATTGGACACCCATTACACATATTGCAGTGTTTTTTTTTTTACATCACCAAGTATCAACATGACCATTTTTTGAAGATGAGATGCATTTTGGAAAAAAAAGAGGAGCTCTGGTCTAATGCGCCATCTGTTTTAAGAATCCCCAAGGTTTTTTTCGGCATTATTTCGCTAGCGTGCCTATTCTGAATGAGCCATTTTGATATAGATTAATCTAGATTAATCTAGATTAATTTCATAATTACAGTGAGATTAATCTAGATTAAAAAAATTAATCTATGCCCACCCCTAATTTTTACTCACTTTTATAATGACACCCTGTGCATTTCGCAATACATGCCTATATATGGATGTAGGCGTATGCAAGTGTCTGTGATGATGGGATATATTTTTATTGATGTTACATCACATGTAGACACCTTAGGGATTTAAAAACCTGTATATTTTTCAAATCCCTAAGGTGTCTACATGTGATGTAACATCAATAAAAACATATACCATCATCACAGACACTTGCATACGCCTACATCCATATACAGGCATGTATTGCGAAATGCACTGGGTGTCATTATAAAAGTGAGTAAAAATATAAGAAAGCTGCCACTTCCAGAGGGCTATCATACCAAATAATGTCCCTCAGGCATGGAGGATTACAAAAAACATTGATAGACTTTGCCACCCCAGGTGATACCAATATGTGAAAATTTGGCCTCTGGCTCACAGCCTATAGAGAGAGAGAGGTTCCATTGGCCCATTGTTTCCGGGTTCTATTATTGCAATGGGGAGGGGAGGGGGGAAATCCCCCTTTAGGCAGACCTAGGCAGACCTAAGGACTGTTCTATTCATTCTAGGAGCATTATGACACGCCCCTTTAGGCAGACTAGAACCTGGTCACATTAGGTGCCCATAGAAACCTATTATGTTGGCATATCTCTATATACTTAAAGAATCTCTGGTAGTGCCCCTTTGTCTCTCCGTATGAGCCCTCATGCAGCTCTTCCTGTGCTGGGGCTCCCTGTTACAGATGATCTGCTTGATGCGTCTGTTGTAGAGCATGACACGGGAGTGGATTTTCACTCCCATCCCATCCCGGTCCCAGAAAAAAAAACCCATCTCGGACTGCAGTAAAAGAAACAAGTCCTATCCCGTCCACTCCTGAAAAGAATGTTTCCCAATCCTGCCCACTCCCACTCAAAATCATTCCCACTCCCGTTTCGTCAAGAACACGAGCCTTTTTTAAATGAAAAAAATCATCATCTATTTTTGGCATTCCCGCTTCCGCTCATTTTTATTCCTGCTCTTGCCCACTCCGAGTCATCTTTATTCCCGTTCCTACCCGCTCCTGATCATCTTTAAAATTTTGACTCACATCCCGCGGGAATCCTACGGGACCCACAGGAATTCCTGAAAAATGTCATCCTCTAGTCTGTTGCATAATGCTGACATACACACACCATTCAGGGGGTGGGAGTGGAGGTGGGGTTTGGAGGGGTATGTCCTCTCTGAGATCAGTAACTTTGTTCCTCTATCCTCGTCTTGTTGGAAGTGATGACTTATGGCTCGTAACTGGGCCTTCGGAGCTGTTAAACCATATTTTATTAGCTGGATCCCACTCTCCAGTCCGCACTGACACTTGGAAGACCCTGATCAAACACAGGCTCTCAATCTTGTATGACACAGGAATCTCCAACACCGTAATCCCGCCATGAAACACGAGCAACAGCAAAGCCCGGGGCCGTGACTCATAAACTGGTTCCAGATACAAACATTACATCTGAGTTAATATACTGTAGGGGCCATGCCGCTCCTCGCTATGCATGCAGCCCTTTGGCATAGATGACTCAAGCATTGTGTTCTCGTCCAGTGTATTTGGTTAATGATTAGGGAGCAGAAACACTGGGTGTGTGTCATCATATTGACAGATGTGTGTTTGATAGAGTATCATACGAAGGGAGAAGCAGCTCAAAGGCAGTGCGCCCTGGGAAATGCCCTGCTGTGAATCTTTAGAGGTTTAGAAAAAAAAATCATATTGATGAACTGATGAACTGGCTTGTAGACCACACTTGATAAGGGGAAGCCCTGGTGAAGATTGTTGTGACAACCAACCAACCAATCAAGACTTGTGTTTCTGGTATTGCTAAACTGCCTCTTGATTTTTTTTAAAAGATTCTCTTTCATTTTATGGACATCAGTTTGACAGCTCAAAATATGACTTATTCATCAGCTATACCCACTGACGTATAGTCACTGCAAGTTACATAGTGTTCACCTCACTGCCTTACAGCGAATTCCCTACCACAGCAGAGAATGTGCATTTACAACTTGCAGCCATTTGGAATATGGGTGCAGTATAGTTATATATATAGCAGACATGCACCGAAGCACGACTACGCAGTGTGGTCATGTAGGCTATTAAAAGACGTAGAGTAGACGTGCAACACTTAGTCCATTCAGACTAAAGTACGATTGTTTACTTGCTTTGGTCCGAACCAAATGTTTTCATTGTTCAAATGTTGCTATTATTATTCATTTTGGTGCAGTTCGCTTTCACATTGTGCATTTTAGTAAGTGCATGAAAATCTGTCCACAAAGCTATGTGCCCAGAGAATGTTTAGCCATTGGTCAGAAATGAAGCACGCACAAAATGCTATTAGCGAAGTCCAAAAGTTTGCAGTACAATTAATTTTCTATTGTACAAGACAAGAAAGGGCAAGGCAGCTACGGAGATAGCGCTCAAATCAACATGGTGCAGATAGACAACGTGAGGGGGGAAACCTTGTACATAAAATATATTCAGGGCTGATAGTATTCAGGCTCCATGCCTGATTTCAGGCTTGACAGAGTTTGCAAAAATAAAAACATTGATAATAATTAACCATTAGGTTATTCTTATCTCAGAAATTGTTACAGTTTCAGGGTTTTCTTCTACTATCAGGCTTGAATAATGGTCATACACAGGCTATTAAATGTTTGAATAATGTGTCAAAATAGGCCTACGTTACGTCACTATGCAGTATCTTGTCGTCGTCGTTAGAGCAGGGTAAAAAGTTCGGATTTTTTTTCACTGTCACCTCTGTATATTACATACAGTGAGTCCAATATGTATTTGATCCCTTTCTGATTTTGCCGGTTTGCCCACTAATAAAGACATGATCAGTCTATACATTTATGATAATATGTATTCAAACATGGAGAGACAGAATATCACAAATAAATTCCAGAAAATAACTTAAAATAATATATTTTAATTTATTTGTATTTAATTTAGTCAAATAAGTATTTGACCCCTCTAGCTAAAGAATATAAAGTGCTTTGTGGCAAAGCCCTAGTTGTCTAGCACTGAGGTTAGATGCTTCTTTTAGTTAATGACAATGTTTGTGCATATAGTAGAAAATATTTTTGACCATTTTTCTTTGCACATTATCTCTAAAACATTAATAGTTTGTGGCTGTAGCTTGGCAAATGGGAGGTTCAGTTCTCTCCATAGAATTACTATAGGGTTAATATTTGGAGACTGTCTAGGCCACTTCACGACTTTAATATGCTTCTTATTGAGCCACTCCTTCGTTGCTTTGACTGTATGTTGTGTATTATTGTCATGTTGGGAGATCCAAAAATGGCCCACCCTTCAGTGTAGTGGTGGAGGGAAGGACGTTTGCACTCAGGATTGCACATTACATGTCTCCCTCCATCCATTCGTTGACGATGTGAAGTTGTCCTGTGCCTTGGCCACACACACACCCTCAAACCATAATGATACCACTTTCATGCATGATGGTGAGGAGGGTGTTCTTGGGATCATAGACAGTAGTACTCTTTCTCAAAACACATTGAATTGTGATAATGCCAAACATCTTGATTTTGGTTTCATCTGATTACAGCACCTCCTTATCATATCCTAAATCAGTCTGATGTCCGTTGGCAAACCTCAAGTGGGACTGCACAGGTTCCTTCTGAAGTAAAGGTACCATGTGTGTACTACATGAATTTAAACCTCTGTGGCATTAAGTGCTACCATAGTTTTCTCTGTGATTTTGGTCAGTAGCTTTGATATCATTGCCTAGTTCATACCGTATAGCTCTAGGGTGATTTCTTTCTGTTCTCATGATTATCAAATCCCTACAAAAGGTCAAATCTTGTATAGAACCCCAGACAGGCTGATGGATAGTCATTTTGTATTCCTCACATTTTGGAAGAAATGCATCAACAGCTGGGTCATTAATACCCAGTCTCTTTCTTGTGGCTTTGCAGCCCCTTTGTTCAGGTCTAAAATCGTGTCCCTAATATCATTTGACCACTCTTTGGTCTTTCCCATGCTGGTGAGGTTGGAGTGTGACTGATTCACTCATACTATGGACTGATTCTGCTGATTCAATGTGTCTTTTATGCATGTTAGTATGTACAGGTGTCTTTAATTCAGATGACAAGTTGATCGGAAGTGCCCATCTGGTCTGTGGGCCCGGAACTGTAATCAGTTGGCAGGGGATCAAATACTTATTTTGCTCGATGAAATGGAAATAAATTAATATATATTCTCTTCAGTTAATTTCTGGATTTTCTTTTTGATATTCTGTCTCTCCATATTAGAATACATATTATCATAACATTAATTGACTGATCATGTCTTTGTTAGTAGGCAAACCAACAAAATCAGCAAGGGATCAAATACATATTGGACTCACTGTATGAACTTTTCCTACCCGTGACAGTAAAAGTAGACCTATTAAATGTGCACTCATGAGCGTTATCCTCCATAGCCACTTTGCCCTTTATTACCAAGGAGGCTATGTTTTCGGTCGCGTTGGTTTGTTTGTCTGTTTTTTTTGTCAGCAGGATAACTCAAAAAACCTATGAACTTGAAACTTGAACAATGAAACTTTGTGGAGTTGTTGGAAGTGATCGAAGGAACAAGTGATTACATTTTGGTGGTGATCCGGATCTCAAACTGGAACCAGGATTTTAAAAAAGAAGCTTAGAAATCTACACGCCCCTAGTGACCGGAAATTGAATTGCGGGACAGGGTGAATTTTGGCATTCCAGTTTCTAACTCTACAAAAAGAAGGCAGAAAGACTTAAAATAAAAAATAGGGTGTAACGTAGTCAAAATGTTCTCTCAAACAGCTTCCTTGGCGGAGGTCTGCACTCTCTGAGTGCATTTCTAGTTGTTCTATAAAATAAAGCTGAGGTGCATAACAGCAGCAAATATAGGCCTATTTTACTCTTAATTCTCAAGATAACATATAGGCCTACTGTGAGGAGGTATCACCCTTCTCACTGATTTTGATGACTTGCACGAAGTTGACACTTGTTTGATGAGCTGTAGGCTATGGACTGAACAAACAGCAGGATTCGTAATGTACTGTAAATAAAATATTTCCCTAAATCCACACGCCTCTACACTCAGCCACAACGTTCATCCTGACTGTGATATGCGGTTGCATTTAAGGTTATATTTTTGAAGGGAACTTGTTGGACATAGTGGCAAGGCGTGGAAGTTTTTTATATGCTTGGGGAGATTAGTTATTATTATGCGTCTTGTTTCACCATCATATGTGCTTGATCATCATGCAGAGGGCCAAAGGTAGGCCTATTGCATTGCTATCCATTCAATTTACGGTGAGGTTCTGAATAAAATTAAAACAAGTATTATCTGTGCCTGTGCTTAATTTGCGATCATTTACACTGCTGGCAGTAATTTCTCTCCAATGCATTCACATGAGAGTGAAATTGTATCTAAAACAGTCTCATAATAGACCATCACAAGGCTACTTGGATATAGAGAAGCAAAAAATATTCTCTCTATGGACAGCTATGCACTCAACTCAGCACTTCTGCAATCGCTGTGTACTGTGTGTAGCTTAAGGCAATCAAAGACTCTTCCCAGAATTCATGGGAATTCAATTCATCATTCAAAGCATGCATTGATATGGCAAAGTGTGCATGCGCGCTGCACAGAAAAAAAGCAGCAATGCATCATCACGAACGCGGCCATAAGTGGATTGAAAATGGCGCTTGCAGGAAACTGTAGGTGGGGTGTTGCTTCCAGACATCACTTAATCATTTGTCCTTTGTGCTGTTGTGTAAAAAACACACTTTCAACACACCCTTTGATTCTGCATGCTAGCAGCAATTAAATATGTCACGCAATGGGTGTTGCACACATCATAGTGTCCGTCCCGTGTGGGATGCTCATACCATCCCATCATGGGTGTTGAAATTTCAAAATGGGGCGCTCAACCAGATCAAAGCTTATTTTAACGGGAGGAGAGTTACAATTTTGTGTAAACCACCTGTCATTCAAGAGGTTGAAAACAGCTATTACAGCAGTAAGCCGTAGCCAGAGTCATTAACACACCTCCTCATTTCATTTGTCGGGTTGCCCCTGCCATAGGTCCCCCTTGTACCTCTCTCCTTGACAATAAGTAAAGCGAGGAGAGGCGATTGGCATTGCCTTGGCAGCTCTAAATAGATTGACCTGAGAAATACAGGTTGCTGATCCAGTTATGTGTGGAGAGGCAAGGCAGTAGGGTGAGAGCGGCCTTGTCTGTCTGAGAGAGAGAGAGAGAGAGAGAGAGAGAGAGAGAGAGAGAGAGAGAGAGAGAGAGAGAGAGAGAGAGCTGTTTGAGATTCAGGACAAAAATCACCACAACAACAACAGCAGCAATAGCTGAGCAACACAAAGTATGTCTATGGAGATGCCGTATACAAATGTTTTATGTCAACCCGTGATATGTCAACAATGACTGTTGGACTATGTTGAGATGTGTGGTGAAGAATATGTGGCATAGTTTTAGACACCAGTAACAAGTCTGGAACTTAAGAAATGTTCTGATAACTAGCCAGAAAATAAAAACTGATGTTACGGCTAATGGTCAGATCTGTATCTCTGTGGACAACCATCCCAGAATGCCATAAACCGCTGACGTTACACAGCCTATGTATCTAGGACACGAAATTCTTTGTCAGAAGTAGAATAGCTCTTTTGCTACTTTAATATCTCCCCAGCCACACAGGCAGTAAATCAAAACATCTGGGCCTTATTTGTGTCTGCCCCCGGTTAGTGGCTCTTTTTTTTCATCTTCCGCTTGTGACAGACAACAACATGCAACCGAGAAAGGGTTTCCCCATCGCCACGCCACCCACCTTCCATGGCCCTGCACACCATCCCCTGGCATTGAGCATTGGCGTGGATGGAGCTAAAAAAAATACTTGCTGCGTGTTGGTAAGACAGGTAATTAGTCATGCTGTATTTATCCACATTCTTTGTCACGCTACCTCTCTGTACAGAGGAGATCTATGCCTTCCCAAAGGACGTTCTCACTACATCTTTGTTTAGACTGAAAAAAAAAAACCCTGGATTTTAGACGGCTCTAGAGTCCAAAGTGGAGGAAGTATAATTGCAAACAGCAAGAATCCCTGGCTCGGATACAACATAAATTATAAATAACACGATATATCACCACTGGGATGTACTGTATGAATGATGATGGAATATAAAAACAGTTAAGTTGGGGATCCTTAGCTCCTCTCGAAATCAAACAGTCAAACCGCTGGATGATAACAAAAAACACCAATAGCACTATTTCTTCAATTGAACATTATTAGAGAGAAAAAAAAATGCTTTTCACATGACAACACTCAGGCTTACAGTCCATGAAATGGCTTATTGCATACACAAGCACAGTACAAATAAATATAAGAATATACTACACAAATAAACACTTATGGAAACTTTTATAACTTATTCATTACCAAGAAAGCCTCAGCTCCCTAGGGACAGGCCAGGCCTTTACTGTAGTTTGTAATCTATGTCCATCTGTCTGCAGATTATGGTGTTTGTTACGGGGCTCCTTCCTTGGTCCATCATAACAAAGACTAGTTAGCTATGCTGCATTACAACGTATAGGGCCCCCGGTCTCCCTTTAAGACCGCAAGCACACTGGCCCCTTGCAAGATCAATCCACGTCTTTGGAAAGCTCTTTCTTGTAAAGCTGATGTCCTGGATTTAAGCCATGCATCATTTTCCACCGTTAGAGGCCTGAGGCGGGCGGTGTGCATTTTTAACCCCCTCTCTGCAAGTCAGAACTTGCATGATGGACACACATACAGTCAGAGTCAGGGACTGGAGGGAACTGGAGCAGACGCTTAGGGGAGTTCTGCTCACATGTCGGATTTCAACTCGACTCGACACGTCCAGTGGTTGTCCCCTTGCTGCTAACGTAAATCTGTCACCATATTCTACACACAGTCTTGGTGTGTGAGAGCATGCTCAGACTCAAGATGGTGTGTTTTTTTTCTGTGTGGATGGTACTTCTCACATCCCCTCCTGTGTCTTCAGCGCCACAGGGGGCTGGATTACACCTCAGTAGCTTAGACCAGTGGTTCCAACAGGGGTGCCGCGGGCCCCCCTCAGGGATGCCGCGGAAATGTGGCTGATAAATAAATTATGTAATATGATACATATTTGTCTAAACTGATAAGTTAATGCTAGTCAGTCAGTGGAATCTTTCATCTACCATTTACGCACAATAAAGTAAATATAGGTCGCCCCAGTCAGCTGCAACTTTGAACGTAGGTCGTGTGACGTCTCCAAATGTGTTACTTTTCTAAGCTTTTGTGGTATCGGATGCGATGCCATGTTATGGCGTGTTGGTTTGGGGTGCCTTGAGATTTTTCATGAATTGAAAGGGTGCCTCGCCTAAAAAAAGGTTGAGAAACACTGGCTTAGACAGCTGGCTGCACTGTCACAGGTAGCAGCACAACACCCCGGGCTATTGGAGAACACAGAAGGGGAAGGATGTGCATGGACAAATAAAGTTTTCTTCCCTCGGAATATGCAGGTTACACTGGCCAATGTTAGAAAACAGTGGGGAAGGTGCAATGTGCTGTGGTGCAGTGCGAATGGTGCTATTTCTTGCACCCACTTAATTGAGTATGTTGTTGTGAGTGATGAATGGAAATAGATGTCTGCTCATCACATCACCGATTTTAGATCAGTTCAGCAAGTGACACAGCTGGTTTCTTTGTTCTCAAAGCGAAAGTGAATTGAGATGAGGCACAAGGTGGTGGCAGCATGGCTGACGTGCACTGATATAAAATCACACTGATGAGAATCCACTACGTTGTTGTTGTGGGTTTTCATGATACATTCCTGTTCAGTCAAAACAATACAGTTTGAACTTCAAGTTGAAGTGTGAATGGCAACTGAGGGACCTATTTGTAGGGCCTACTGTGGAGAAGACATTCAGAGGGAGAGCCCCTTAATTCATTCTACTACACAAGCAAAGTTATACATAGCTTTTCTGTTTGATATGGTTTACCTCTATACCTCTTTGTACTTTCAGTAATTTTCTCAGCTTTGTCGCTTGAACCATTTGAATCAGGACCTTGATCCTGGAATAGTCAAAGTCTTTTTTCTATTCTCAGACACTTTTTTCGCTAGGGTTCTCGGGGTGGGTCGGCTGTGAATACTATACTTCGACTTATACAATTTTAAACATGAAATGTAATAGGTTTGGATTTTGGAACATGACCTGGCAGCCCACAGGGACTGGAGAAAGTGGTACAGGCAACCCTTAAAAAATAAATACGCTCCATTTACAGCAGTGGTTCTCAACCTTTTTTGAACAAATGCCCCCTTGACGTCATTACAAGCCTCCCAGCGCCCCCTTGACATCATCATAAGGCTGCCGATGCCCACCTTAGTATTGAAAAATAAAATGGACTAATGCCCCCCAATGGGAACTATGCCCCGCCCCGACTCAGCTATCCTTCTCAGCGCTCCCCTAGGGCTCCCCAACGCCCCCTGGGGGGCTGTACCGCCCCCGTTGAAAAACACTAATTTCCAGCCTAAAACTACCATGCAGTCTTTCCTTGCCATTGACAGCAAGAATTTCATTCTGCCTTGAAGGAAAGATTCAACATTCAGTATCCATACTCAATCACCGTAAGCTTTTAAATATGTGACAGTTGTGTTTTGGCTATGCCCAGGTGTGGTTTTAATCATGCTGATGCTCGAAGCTAAGAGGTCCTCAGGTTGGGCTCGGTTGGGGGGTGGGGGATGGAGTTGTGGTGGTGAGGTCTGTCTGTCAGGGGCCTCAAGGTGACATGTGGCAGGTCAGTGAGGTAACTGGCCAGGCTAGTGCGGGACTTGCACCATGTGTATCAAGGTGGAGAGATAGATTACAACATGGCCAGAGCAGGCGACATTTTGACACGTGAAATTTTAAACTGGGCTTTTTCTGAGTGGTGCTTGCTGGCGTTTCAGCTATACATGTCACTTTCCTGGCTATAGTTTTTGTAAATGCTAAAACGAGGGTCCCCGGTGCGCAGTGCTCTGCGAGTTTTAAGAATTTCACCATCAATACACTTTCCTCCACAGCAAAACTAAACATTTTTGCGGACAATCTATCAAATAGTCTATGTCGGAAAGACTTGTGTAAAATAACCTACACGTTTTCAACTTCATCCAGTGAACAACTAGCCTGGGCGAATAGCCGACTGTTGACTCCGTCAATCAGTCTGGCAAAAGCCATGAGGAATCTGTCTCCGTGGACGATGGGAGATGGTCTGATCTTACTCTATCATTTAAATTAATTGAAGTTCCAAACTCAAATTAAAACCCATATTGTGCGTTATTAGCATGCCTGTTACGTTATAGCGTCGCAAAAGCATACAAATAACAAAACGAAAGTGTGAATACAGTTACCTTAACCAATCAGTAACGGAGCTCGCGGGTGAGTTCTACGACACCACTCTCAACTGTTTGCTGATTGGCGAAACACTGAGAGAACCGAGCTCGAGGCTTTTGCCAGACGATGTGCGGAGCCAAAATCTTGGGTGGAGTACATGGATGCCGTTGCCAGGCTAGTGAACAACCATGTGTGCCTGTAGTAAAATACTTATATTTATCCCAAAGGAAATTAAGAGGTATCTGATTTTAATAAAGTTTGTTACACATTGTATACTAATCCATACTCTTCCATCTTCACATTTAATTCTTCATTCAGCATAAGAATAAGATTAACATATTTATCGTTATCAGATATTGCATGGTTTGCATTAAATAGAAGAATTGTGTTCATGATAATGTGAAATTTGTATTTTAGTGTCCAATTTAACTCTACCTGTCAGTCCCATTCCTACTTCGTTACATTAGCAAATTAAACAACTGGCAGCTCATAAAATATCTATAAATAAAGGACTTTAATCTTGGAAGGCCGTGAGAAGCAACAGAAGTCAAGTCGACATCATACAGCTTCTACGCAATCTTCTCACTTCTCTGGTCCCTGACATATGATACATGTATGGGTGATGCTTCATGGCTATTCGTTTCTGTTTTTTTTTTGCCCAAGCGTCTCCCACTATGGGCTGACCAACTGTCCCGCATAGTGTGTGCACGATTTGAAGCCCAATTCATGCGGCCTGCAAATTCACAGCTTGTCCTGCATGATCAGTGGTTGATAAAAAAAAGTTGGTCGCTCTATCTCCTTTACACCAAACTTTTTTTTTCAGACTCGCACTCGTCGCTCAAACGTGACAGCCAGCAAACAAGAGCAGACGTTGCAGCAGGAGATGACTAGAGCGTAGAGTTGATACTACATTACATTGCACTTAGCTGACGCTTTCGTTTATTTAAGGCGACTTACAGTTATTATTTTTCAGGGTATTGGTTACAGTCCCTGGAGCAATGTGGGGTTAGGTGCCTTGCTCAAGGGTACTTCAGCCATGGGGATTTAGGGAGAGGTCAGGGGGGATTCGAACCTGCAACCCCTAGATTGTAAGACCAACTCTCTAACCACTAGGCCACGGCTGCCCCACAGCTGCACTCCTGGAGGATCCTGCATCATGGTGGGGACATGTCCATGTTTTGCAGCCACAGTATGTTTATGTTCCTCCTCCTGTTCAGTGAAGCAATTGTAAACTTGAGTAAAGCACTTTGTGTTTGGCAATCTTATTTGTAGGCTACATCTGGTAGAAATAGTACTCTCATTCTCACACTAATTGGCTGTTGCATGCCATTAGGATGTTGTTGTAGTTATGCTAATGTCCTAACAGCTTGTTTTCATTGGGTTATTTATTGGCGATTTTTCTAGGAATATTTATGATGAGGGAGAGCTTATTTATTTGTGCAGACTATGGGGGTTCAGCACTTTTCATCTGATATTTGTGCAGTTCACAAGGGTTGATTCATGAGCACACTCAGCAATGTTTTGGGGACTCCACTTCATGCCTTGTGGCATAGAATGCCTATGGTTAGAGCAGGGGTTCCCAAACTTAGCCATGATAAGGCCCCCCCATCTACCAGTAGTATCTCAGCTGAGGCACCCTAATAAGGAAAGTGTATAAACACTGTCCACACGTGTTCTGCACACCCTTCTCATCTTGATGTAGTTGGCAGATTCCTAAATCTATTAAAGTAGAACAGGCAACGTGTATTAAGAGATATCACTGAGGCCGTTTACATTACCACAATAATCAGGTTATTGGAATAAACAGGTTATTGGAGTAAACCGTTTATTGTCGTTTAATTACAGGCAGTCTGTCTGTTGCACATGTTCCACTCAGGTGTGTCACACTAACCAGGAATTCAAAGCTTGTGATTGGCTACTTTCTATTCTAGAATGTGAATATCCCGATAATATTTAAGGTGGATACAAGTATGTCTTGAGAAATCAGTTAATTAGCCAAATCCCTACCTGTGCGAATCGGATTTCTCATAAACCAATTACTGCAATAAACCGATTATTATGAACTGTTTACTCCGTTTATATGAGCACTTGAATACACTGGTTAGCCTACTCCAAAAACCTGATTATAAACTGTTTATTGATGTATGTATACACTGACTCACTGATCATGGGAAGCAAGAATTTTCAAATTTAGGGCATTTCACTGTGTCTTGAAGAAAACAAATTCATTCATCTTAAGTGTACTCCACTTTTATTTTATTTACTGAATTCTTCATTTAATTTAGCTAATTCTGTCTCTAATTTGCCATGTCCCCTCTAGTTCCACCTTGTGGCCCACAGGGGTCCCTGGCCCCTACTTTGAAAACCACTGATTTAGACAGGGTAACCAAATCTACCATGTAAGATGGTATGTAAGCCAGTGAATCTTCCTGAAGGGTGGGTGTCCCACACATGTCCCTCAGAAACATAGTGTAGGTACCCCTTGTTCCTCTTGGATACTTATTAGTAGGTGGTCACCCTACTCAACAATGAGGCATAGATCTACTTTCATCGACAGATGCCCACTACGCCTTTTCCTCCAGGACCGGTCTTCCCGCTGCCAGAGTTTGTTTTGGTCCGCTGGTTTACAAATTAACTTTAATAGTTTAGAGAACCCGTCTGATACCTTACATCACAAATGACACATTCACTGCAGTCGACTTCAGAGGTGGCAACAGGCGGACAGTGGAGCACAGGAGAGCTCACCAGCGCGCGCTTATTCGGAAATTAACTAGCCTGGTCATGTCACTTTATTGTTTCAATGAAATTGCCTTGGATTTTTCTCGACTTCTGTCGTACAATTACCATATGTGTCCTGGGTTTTAAGGAATACACCTTTTAAGGTTTGCGTTTGAACTGGTTATCTGACTGCGGTAGATCTCGCTCTCAGAACGTACTTCGGATGGATATGATGTGCTCTCCTACACTTGCTCAAGGACCAACGGTGACTTATATGTCCCATGTTGCCCTCGATTGACTGTAAACTTTCCACTGGATTTTAAAAGTGGAGAATTGTTATTGATACACGACAGCAGACAAAAGCGGAAGAAGTTTGAATTCGAGCTTGGTACACTTGGACATGGATACTTACGCCTTAACGGGGTTTCTTTTCATTGCGTTGCGACTGGTGAGTAAACGGTTGTTTAGGCAGTTCATTTAGATAGCCTAGTGCTTATGGACAACATTGATGTAAATCCAACATGTAGACTAGATTCGTGTTTGGGTGTGCTTTGTAGCGTGTATATATAGGCGTACGCGTAACATTAGAAGCAGACTAAAAAGAAGAGACTTTATTTGAGGTAACTTCGGGCGTATGTTCCAGTGCGCAAGGGATTTTGAATCCCTTCTGTCAAAATTACTGGTTTTTAAGCACACGCTCACCAGTTTACCAACAGCGATGTGTTTATGACAAAGTGACTAGTGACTAAGAGTAGCCTTTAACGGACAATATTTGTCCGAGAGATAGAGAGCGACATGCATCACATTCCTCAAGTGGAGCGCTTGAGAAGACAGGTTGTGTGACAAATGAAACATGGACACTCGGGCGAATGCGCTCCCTTGCTCAAGTAATTGCACATTTTACTGGATGAATATTTTTAGTTGAGAATCACGAATGTATGAAGGAAAACTCCAACCAGTGGAATCTGAGCATATATCTGAATGATCGGAGACTTCATGACCCCTCTACCTTGTTCCAACATCTGAGGTTAATCGGAACTGCGACCTATTAATGTGATAGGGCACAGGCGCGCTCGCAAGGATTCACGCCCACCCACAGACACGCACAATTAGGACATAATTGTTGGACACAGATTCTCATAGGTGGTAATATGCCATTTCTTCCCCAAACCTGATGCAATGATAACTAGTTGTTTGTCCAGCTATGATGCATCCAAGAGTATTTTATTCCATATCTGGAAATCTAAGAAATGAAAAGAATATAGCCTACTCCTTTCCTGTAGTGGACTCGTCCTCGTGTCCTTGGCAATACAAAATGTGTCACTCTGTAATTCCTTTAATCAATTTCACTTCCTTGTGTTGGAATTCCCCCTAAATTGTGTGAATGCACCTAATGATGATTAATGAAGCACACCTGTTTGATTTTTACAGTGGTAGGGAAACAATAATCAAAGGAAACAATTGGTGCATGACGGTGCTTATTTTTCCTGCACACTTCTTATTGAGGATACCCTTATCCAGGGTGTCTTTGGAGGACTGCCCTGGGACTTTGTGACTGTATTCCCCTGGGTTGCATCTAACAATAAACCTGTAGTAAAGATTTGATTTATGTGACGACTGGAGCACTTCATCAGCTGAAGTGGTAGCATTGATATATCTCAAAGTCCTCGGCTATGTGGTTCAATCCATGCCAGGTACAGCGAAGAGCATGCTTTCCAGGAGAAATGGATGCAGATGCGTAGGCGGGTAGCTTTCCATAATTTATGTCGCCATATCATTCTCATGCCTCCCGGCCAGTAAATATTGATATATTGATTTTGGCGAAGTAGTTCCTTGTCCATTTGAAGAACCATTGTGCTTGCCTCTGACTGACATCATGTTGTTGATCATCATTTTTGGGGGGTGGCATTTATCAACCACTGTGTGGAGGTGTAGCCTAATTGTGCTGCCAAACCTAATGTCTTCAGAAAATGTTAGCCCTGATTGAATAGAGAAAAAAAGCAAAAAAAAAGCTCAGAGATGTTTTGGCAATTACTAGAGACTTGCCATAGAAAAACAAGATGAAAGCATTACACTTTGAGACAGAAAGGTCAGATTTTGTTTTACTGCCAGGGATTTCACCTTAGCTGTTGTTTGTCTTGAGTTGCTATGAAATACTGAGATAATATTATGACTGTCCTGTGCACTGCGCTGTCTGAACCTGTGTGTGGGGGTCGATGGTATACTTTTCACATGTTTGCAGCATTGTCCTGGATGGTGATGCATTGTGATTAAAGGGGGAGTAATGGATGTCATGACTGACATTTTCCTTTTTTTTCTTCCTCAAACAGTTGCACACAGTGCAGGCGTGTGGCGATGAATTCGACTTGGAGAAGAGTAGGGAGTTATGCTTGTCCCAAGTGGAGAATGTCACGTCAGGTATGTGTCGACACAGTGTCGACACTGTGTCGGCTGTCTCAGTCTTTGCGATCACTCGCATGCCTGTTTGTCTGTTTGTCCGTCTGTCTCGCTGTCCGTCTCTGCGTGTGTCTATCTGTGTGTCGGTCGGTTGATCTTCTTCTCCTCTCTCTTCCTCTCTCTCTCTCTCTCTCTCTCTCTCATACTTGCCCCCTTCTCTCTCTCTCTCTCTCTCTCTCTCTCTCTCTCTCTCTCTTTCAGACGCGCACACACGCGCACGCACACATGCACGCACACATGCACGCATTCTTGTACATGCGTACCATTTTCCTGAGAGTTGTTGTTGCAGGTCAGTGCAGTGATTAGCTTTGTGGACTTGCAAGAAGGTGGTTTGGTGTCCATTCTTGCCTGATGAATCATCGCTTTTGACTAGAGCACTGGTTCTCATCATTTTTAACAAATGCTCCCTTGACCTCATCGTAAGCTTGCCAACCTCAGTATTAAGAAAATAAAACAAACGAATGCTCCGCCAATGGCAACTAAGTACTGCCCCGTTTCGGTTGTAGCCTTCTTAACGCCCCCCAAGGGCTCCCTAACGCCTCCTCTAGGGTTTGAGCCCCCCGTTGAGAAAGACTAGACTAGAGGGTACAACGTGTTTAATAACAGACTGGTACTGCATTTCAG
The DNA here is from genome assembly GCF_034702125.1 of Engraulis encrasicolus. NCBI lineage: Eukaryota > Metazoa > Chordata > Actinopteri > Clupeiformes > Engraulidae > Engraulis > Engraulis encrasicolus. The sequence goes on from NC_085872.1 coordinate 25,267,830, forward strand.
TATATAAGAGTTAATCGTGGATTTGTTCTTTAGTTGAGTTATTTAGTTTAGTTAGTGTTTTGCAGATAGCTGTATACTTCCAAATGTTGCAGTTTTGCATAAATGATAAAACATCTGCAAACACAAAACTGTATTATAGTGATTTAGATTATTCCAAATGGTTATGTGATCATAAATTGAGCCATGATAAGTTAAAGGTACACTGTGTAAGATTTTTAGTTGATTATTTCCAGAATTCATGCTACCCATTCACTAATGTTACCTTTTTTCATGTATACTCACCACCACCATCAAATTCTAAGGCATTTGGCAATAGGCAGCCCAGTTTCAATGAGCAGCATAGTTACATTGCCATTCACAGTACTTTTTCAGCAGGCTGCCTTTTTTATTGCAATTTTGCTGTGGCATGGCATTTGAGGGGTATAGGATGTTTTTGTGTACATTTGCACATTATTTCCTTTTCCAGAAAGGACAAACATACATGGGCTATTTTAGCACACACATAGTCAAATAACATGATGTAGATTTGCTGAAGATGCTATTGAGACAAGTCATGACATTGCAGAAAGACACACAACGTAGTGCGAGGCAACATAGTAACACAGTTAATAATGTACTGCTCTTAAGTGAACGGGTGATTTGTGTTCTCATCATTCTGTCTGAGCAAAGGGTACGCCATCATAATGATGATGAATGAGGTGACTGTTTTCTTGTTTTCTTCTCTCATCTCTTGCTGTACACCCTCTCCCTTTCTCTTTGGTTAATGAAGCAACTGGATGCTCACACAGGAATGACATTTTCAGTGCAGAGTTGGAGTGCAATAACATACAATGGTTGATGCACCTTGTGTAGCAGAGACAGAATCTCAAACTAACTTTTTTTGTTGCTGAAGTGTTGCATTGTTCTTGAAAAGTGTAGGCTTAACTCAGATATTGATTTATTGGTTGATTTGCTGTTTCATTCTAGAAAATGTGTGCGTGCTTGTGTATGATGTGACATTACAAAAGGACATGTGGTAGAGTAGTGATTCTAAATGTGGACTTGTAGCGAAGGGGAGTGGAGTTGCCCAGCCGGGACTCGAACCCGGACCTTCTGGGTTCTGGGTTCTGGACTCGAACTCCAGAAGGTCTGGGTTCAAGTCCCAGCTGGGCAACTCTACTCCCCTTCGCTACGGGACTCTATTGCCATCCAGGGGGCGATAGGGAGCCCTAGGGGGGCATTGAGGAGGAGACAGTTGAGAGGGGGCAGTGCTTAGTTGCTATTTGAGTGCATTCATAGTGGGGTGGAGGGGGGCATTGGCAGGCTCATGATGAGGTCCAAGGGGCATTTATTCAAAAAAGGTTGAGAACTGCCGTGGTAGAGGGACAGATGCTCCCTCATAGAGGTGGATTATCCACATCAAAACATGGCCACCAAGCAGACTGCCCATCCCATGATACAGCTGACACACAGGTGGTGAGTTTAGCTGCACTGAGATAGAAAGATAAAGACAATACAATACAATAGAGATATAACGATGGAATTCACACAGCAGGAGTAGAAACACTAAGCATATGGACAAACCAGGATTGGGTCTCAGTGCCGAAACTTGATTCACACAGCAGGAGTAGAAACGCTAAGCATATGGACAAACCAGGATTGGGTCTCAGTGCCGAAACTTGATTGCCTGATTATCATAGACTTGCAATCGTGATTCGCAACCGAAGGTGTTGCGTCACTAGGAGGGCGCAGCCTGGCTAGAAACTTGATGGAATCGTATGTAGAAAAGACGATTTCGCAAGAGCAAAATGTATAGGGATAGTATACCCAGCGTTATGTCATGACAAGGCCCCTTTTGACCCTGTCAAGAACATTAGACAATTTTGTATACGATTACCAATAAAAACACATGTACAAGAGAAATACGATTTTACGATTTGGCCAAACAGAGAGGAGCGCTTTTCAGAGAATGAGCTCTGTCTCATAGCAAATCGATCTTGACTCTCTCTTGTTCCAGCAGAAGCAAGAGCATTTATTGCATTTTTGATGTCAGATTTTACATTTACAAACACACGTTATGATACATTCTATTTCTAACATGTCCGGTCTGTCCATCTGTCCGATTTCAAGATGAGAGCATTTCTTCAGTTCAGTATTTCAGTATCATCTTTGAGTTCAGTGTTCTGAAAGGTCTTGCACTGAACTATTGAACTTCATTCTGAACTATTGAACTTTCTACAGAACTGTACAAAAGACATTTTTTACTGATGTTATTAATAACAATTTTAAAACAGAAATTATAATTTGAGGAACTCCAACTACCATTGCCATTGTGACACAGCACTCCACAGCACGCAAGTCAACACTGCACACTGCACACGACAAACTTACATTTATGCGTCACCCGTGCAAGGGGCAGCCCCCAATGGCGCCCAAAAGGGAACAGTGCGGCGGGACGGTACCATGCTCAGGGTCATGGAGGAGGATGGGGGAGAGAGAACACTGCTTAATTACTTTCTGTTGGATTCTCTAGGGATGATGAAATGGCCTTTCATGTACTGGACTGAGCTGAATCACATGCCCACACATGTGGCAGAGTTATTTTGAAGAACAGTACACAGTCACACACAGTGGAATGTGCAGAATGTGCAGTAAAAGCTTACCAAAATAAATATTAATAATAATAGATGTAATAAACATCAATTAACAGTCATTTTTCTTGATCAATGGCAATTAATGGTTATGATTGCCAGTTAGATTGTTTTTCTTTTGTTCTTTCGAGTAATTGCCCTTAGTGTCCAGAGCGTGATTAGGAAACGGCTCCTGAGAAGGAACTCAGCGTCTCTCCACCACGTCCCCTCGTGACGCCACAGTGTCAAGTGCTACGCAGCCATGCCTCGTGGGTAATAAGGAACCGGCTGATGCATAGATTGGTCTTGTTTGTGAGAAAATGAGCTGTGATTGCATGGTCTCTCTCTGGTGGGTTTTGTCCTTGATTGTTTGTTAGCCATTGTGCTGCGTGCTCAAAGAAGCAACAAAGGAGATAGAGCCCAGCTAGAGGACCAAGGAGATCTCGCCAACAGACTGTTGATAACAAATGCTTGTGGCATGCAATCACTTTGGTTTTTGGACGCTGCGTCCCACAATTGATGAGCTCGTTCCCTTAATATCAAGAGTTTTTAAGCCGTGGCACACAAGCACATATTGACTATAATAGCATGAACAGGGGAAATAGTGTGTGTGTGTGTGTGTGTGTGTGGTGCGTGTGTGTGTGTGTGTGTGTGTGTGTGGCTGTAAATCATTATCACATGGATTGATTTTCTTGTAATACCTCAGTGTCCTCTATGTTATTGTACATGTATACATGCATCATCACAATACAACAAGTCTTGGTCTGACCTCTGACAAGTCTGTGTTTTCTGGTTTCTTAGGCTGTCTTGGGACTTGGGACATGATTGCCTGCTGGCCGTCTGCTCAAGTTGGACAGGTGGTCACAATACCCTGCCCAGAGTATTTCAGCTTTGTGTCCGGCCACCACCGAGGTAACTACCACTGAATGTTATATTCTGCTATATTCATGTCAGCTGAGATACCTGCTGAGGATGCAGAAAGGGTCCCAAGGAACACCAGTACAGCCCACCGTCTTGAGCTTCAACTTCCACATCTTAGTTGCTCCTGCAGTCTCTGCTTGTAGCAAAGCATCTTGGGTGTTTATCTCATCTTCTGCCTTATCCAGCAGAACGGAGCAGACATGGTCATCTTCTCATATGCATTTATTTGGTGACAACACTGTATGGAGCTTGCTGCTGGTCCCTCTCAAACTTGTGTCCAAAACTTTTTTGTGCTCTTTTTTTGAATGTTCACTTTTGACACTCTGATAGTGCAACTCAGAGAGCATTTAGAGGTTTTCCAGATTGACCCAGATTTAGAGAGAGCATTCATTTAAGAGGTCATGCCTTTTTGTATTTTTGCACGTTGCTACATGACCACTACAGGATGTTACAGCTACATGATTTCCCACCATTAACCCTTTTTCTCTTTACAATTCAACTGTTATGTTTATATAAAACCTGCGCACAGATATTCCTGTTACCTCATCAAAATATGAAGAGTTCAGATGCAAAACCCCCTAACTCCATTTCTGAAGACCTGCAATTCTATTTCTTTTAGAGAACCCCATTGTTGGTTTGGTTTACATTCATGTACTTGATAATACATATAGTTATATGACATTAATTTAAAAAAATGCAATTTTGATAGCTTTGTATTAAATAAAAATGAATTAAGATTATTTTCTGAAATGGCACTTAGGGGGGTTTGCATCTGAACTCTTCATATGTTTGCTTGCAATCAGGTTATACTGTATGTGAGCTAAGGAGAAAGCGAAATGGTGGTAGAGTAGAGTAGAGTAGAGTATCGTTTATTGATCCCAGGGGGAAAGGTGTTAAGTAGCATACACACATACATGAATAAAGACATTGCCCACAAGACATAACACGCATATTTACACATACAATGATCATATATAGCTCACTGTTACAAACATTTTGCCAAGACATCTCTCTCTCACACAACACACACACACTCACACACAACACACACACACACAGAGAATCACACACACACACACACACACACACACACACACACACACACACACACACACACACACACACACACACACACACACACACACCAAAATATAAAGTGTTAAGTGTCCACAGTGTTCACATGAGCTGAGTGGTACATACAGTAGAAGCCATAGAAGGTATGATTCTCACAGAGGTGTAAACTGCCACCTAAGCTGAGTGAGCCACATCCTGACATCGTTACGATATGCAGTGGTTACTTTTATCTGTCATTCTCTACAAAGAGGTAGATAAGGAGTAAAAGGGAAGCGTGTGCTGCCAACGTCAATGCAGTTGAGATGCGATAATACGCCTATTCATAGGATAAATGTGAAAACGTTATGGCTCGGAAAGCAGCTGGTCCTTGAAGGGGAAATATACACTTTTTCAATACGAGTCAATCTGCAGTAAAAATTAATGTTAAGATGATATTTTGTTGTGAATTTATGCCCACTGATTTTCTGCCCTACTCGAGTGCACAGAGGGAGGGGATGGTTATGGTAAAGGGAGAGTAGAGGGAGTTACAAAGCTCTAAATTAGAATGTTATTGCCTCATAGCAATAAGTCAGATCTGGAAGATTCTGTGGTGCTCTACTTGTTTGAAGCCAACGTACATCTATTAGAAGAACACTCAGGTTCAGTCTTAAAATAGCTCTATGCAAACATGTTTTGTTTTCACATGTTTTTAGGTTTCCGCAACACTACCATTAGACAACATCATTAACTTTCACTGTGACCTGAGGAGGTTGCTGGGATGTTTTTTTTTTTGAGCTCGTGTTTGTCTTGACAGTGCTGTGAAAATGGAAACTTGTTCATTAATTAGAGGGTGTCTCAGCAGGACCACTGACACATGAGCGTTGGCTCATGAATTGGCTCCATGCTGGAAGGCATGACTGGTTAGTGAGGGGCAACCAGCCTGGAATAGACATGACGAGCACCGTGGGAGTATGGGCTTGTGCCATGAAATGAAATGATGCCCATTTTTTCCCCCCTTGAACCCAGTGTCAGCGTGTCATTACTCAGGCCGTTATAGACATGTTTGTGCCATTTCTGTGTGTATGTGTGTGCGTGGGTGCGTGCAAGAAATAAGTAGCAAGTGAAAAGATGCAAAATTGTTTGGTTGCCTGGCAATGATGCAAAACGTGTTCTTGTTGCATCACTCTCAAAACAACAAGTTTTATGCTTTTGCTATGAGGTAATTATTGCACAGCCTCCGTTGCCATGTCTGTTTTCGTCTGGCACTGGAAAACCTAATGATAATCCATTACCGTGAACATAGTGGCGTAAATAAGAATCAAAATCTGTGATAGCTTAAGTTACTACTGATGATATTTTGCTTTCAGCCCACTTCAAAGTGTTGGATAGATAGAGCAAGCTCTTCTTTACTTAATGGAGTGGATGCACACAGAGAGAGAGAGAGAGAGAGAGAGAGAGAGAGAGAGAGAGAGAGAGAGAGAGAGAGAGAGAGAGAGAGAGAGAGAGAGAGAAGCTTTTGGAGGAGGACCAGTGCAACGAATGAAGGATTTAGATGCTGTGGGTGAAACGGCCAGGATTTATCTTCTTCATGTGGGCCAGGAGTTCAGTGTAAAGATAGCCTCTGTAGATCAGTGATGAAACCCAGATGTGGTGCAACACGCACCCAGACAGTGTTTGTGTGTGTGTGTGTGTGTGTGTGTGCTTGTGTGTGTTTACTTGTGTGTTTGTGTGCACATGAGGTGAGTAGTCGTGGGCGTGTGTGTGATGAGCATGTCTGTGTCTGGATTTACAGGCATGTTTGTGTGGATGCACAGGTATCCTCTGTGTGCACGAGGGGATGTTTCTCTGTCAGAGGCACGTGCAAGCCTGGAGCCTTCAGTGGAGGAGGGAGATGAGGTTCTTGGAGGAATGCAGAAGTGAGTGTTTGCGTGAGTGTTTTTTTTTTGCAGAACTACTCTCCAATTTCAGTGGGAGCCAAGCCATAGGGGAGCTCCTGTCAATCTCAGGGTTGACGGAAAATGTCCAGTAAAATCTGAAACGGTGTCAAGGCACCCGTACATTTTCCAAAACCCTGGTTGCCTGGCCCGCACATATCCCCCCTGGTTGATGTGGAAACCAGTCCGGCAGGTGCAGCCCCAAACCGCACTCTCTTAATTCCCACCGCTGAAGGCTCAGGCTGGTAGAGTATGGTAGAGCAGTGCACAGCTCCGAGGTGGTTTGATTTATATGACCTGGAGATTAATCAGTTGACATAAAGCCTTAAGGAGCTTCTGTAGTCAATGCAAGACTAAGTAGGTTTCCTTTCATAGTCTCCCTACAGTTGGGAAACAGGGTTGTTTGTCACTCCTTCGAGAGAGAATGCGGTCCTACAAAAACTTTCCTGCAATTTTTCTGCCCATGGAGTATGGCAAACCAGAATGAGGAACATTCTTGATCTTGTTGAAATCATTTTACCTATCTATGTTTTATATAGCTCATATTGTTATATTTAAGTATATTTTTAGCTAAAAACAAGCTGACCAGCTTTGTTTCAACTAGTGCAGATACGTGTCTTAGGTACATATCAGTAGATTTATTGCACTGTGGTGGAGGCCTGTGGCAATTTAGAAGAGGAGCGGTACTATACGGCACCAACATTGCCCGTGAGTAATTAAGCTTGGTAGCTTTGCAACAGATGTAAACACATCAGGTGCACCACGTGTGCACCAGAGTATTCCATTCAGGTCCAAGCCTTCCCAGTCTCATTATGTTATCAGAGTCTCCAAAGGCCGTCTAAAAACGGGCTGTCTGATTCCTTTTTATAAAATCGGTGGAAAAGAAAACAAGTCTTGCGCAACTCGGCGCCATGCAGATCCCGGGACGTGCCATAAATTCAGCCAGGGTGGAGACTCTCTCCCATGTCCCAACATATTTGAACTCCTTACCCGGGAGCCCTTACGGGAAACTTTCCTGAGCCATCCATCTTCTTTACTGTCTTTACCTAGTTTGTTTGACTTGTGCGTTATGAGGCCTAATCTTTGTCGTCATGCTGATGACAAATACTGTATTTTACGTCCTGTTGTGAAGGATGAAGGTCACAGTAACAGAGCAGTGTTGTTTCTGCTTTTTTTTCCCCTCCTTTCTTTTTCCCTTTCGTTAACACCTTATTTTAGGGGTCATAAGTTAGTCACTAATACATGCCTAACAACAGTCTGTTTGACTTACTTATAAGACATGTGTTAAGTAAAGTCCTTTATTATTCATATCGTCAAAATAAGCAACAGGAAGGCCCTTTATTTTGCTTAACACATGTCTTATAAGTTACTTATACAGATAGTCTGCCATGTGTTCGTGGCTAACATTTGACTCTATTCTATAGTGTTACCATTCTTTAATTCATTATCAAAGTGTTCACAAGATAACTATATGGTAATGTATGTAGGTCTTTGCCCATGTTAGTATATCAAACCTTGAACTGTAGAGCTGTACAGAAGCACGTATAGCCCAGGATGACAAACAGGAAATAATCAAAGGGACCCATTGATGTACGGCCATGGTGCCATCGTAAAGCCTCCAGATACCTGGCCCATAAAAGCCTAGCTGTGACTATCGGGGGCCCCCAGCCCATGCAAGCCCTGGAGTCACACAGGGGGATAGCACGCACACAGACACAGACACACAACCACCCCCTCTGTCACTTGGCTAGGCTACACACGCGCACACACACACACACACACACACACACACACACACTCACACACACACACACACACAATCACTCACTAACATGCCCCCATGCACATTCCCCCCCCTCTGTCATTTGGCTTCATTTTCTCTCTCTCTCTCTCTCTCTCTCTCTCTCTCTCTCTCTCTCTCTCCTCCCTCCCTCTCCCTCCTTTTCTCTCTTCCTCTTGCCCATCTCTCTTTCTTTCACTGTTTCTCTCTCTCTCTCTCTCTCTCTCTCTCTCTCTCTCTCTCTCTCTCTCGCTCTCTCGCTCTCTCTCCCTCTCTCTCTTGCTCCCATTCACACACACAAACCCAAACGCGTGTTAAGTCCTCTGCCCAGATCCTCAGGGCCAGCATGCTTTGCACTGTTGTGAAGAGGCCCCTTCAAAAGGCCGCGCTTGCAACAACAGCATGCTGGGTGATTAGCTCCCGTCAAACTCGCGGCGGCGTCATGCATGACGTCGAAAATCCTCCCCCTCTTGTTTCTTGGGATGATGAAAGCATTCTTTTGGCGAGCCTTCATTCAAAACAAACTCTGTCGTCTATGGGGAGGACTGAAACAGCAGCGGCTTATCTCACCTAGGCTAGCTTGGCCAGCCAAAGATTACCCACCCAATTGTTTTTGGCATATGTCATTTCAAGACCTGGCAGGGTGAGCTGAGGTTGAGGTTTTTGAGTGAAGGCATTGTTATTAACTAATACCTGAAGGCTACGTAGTATATAGCCTGTGTGTGTAATCAACATCAACGCATTTGTCCTCGCCACTTCAGTGTTAGATTATGTTGAACATGTAGTCTGCCCAGATCCTTTTGGGTACCAGGAATATTTAGTGTGTTTTGCCTGTTATTGACATTTTGATGTTTTTTTTCTTCTTTGCTGGCTGTTGTTCTTTGCTGGCTACTATAGTTCAAGTATTTCAAATACATATGAACATCACTGAATGTTGGTATGAAAATGTTTTATATCTGTTAAACTAGCAGCAAGAACCCTCAATGCACCATCACAGTGAAAGGGTGTTGTGTAGACATATTTTAATGACATATTCTAGAAATGGGAAACAACAAGCCTATCTGACTTCAAAAGGAAACACATTAAAAATAAATGAGGCAAAGACTGTCATCATGGGAAACCAGTGATGATGACACTCGATGATGACACACTGAAGAGAATGACGAGTGATGATGACACACTGAAGAATTACACAAGAAATTATCACAAGTTAAAACTTGTATACAAGAAGACAACGCCTGCAAAAGGTATGCCCAGTACCTGAACATTTTATAAATATTCACTCACAAAACTGGGAAACCAGTGATGATGACACACTGAAGTGAATGACGAGTGATGATGACACACTGAAGAATTACACAAGAAATGATCACAAGTTAAAACGTGTATACAAGAAGACAACGCCTGCAAAAGGTATGCCCAGTACCTGAACATTTTATTAATATTCACTCACAGTACAGATGATGAAGATAAGGATAGGGCTGCACAATTAATCGAAAAATAATCAAAATCGTGATAAAATACTGAAATCGAACTCATGATTTTAATCGTGATTTAATCGTGGCAATAGTGACCTACTTTTGAGAGCGTCCTTGAAGCCAGAACATACTGACAGGCTGGTGTTTTTGGCCAGAAATCTGTCTACTTAAGTTTCATGCTATTGCCTTTGCATAATTATTACAATTCATCCCGTATGTAATTAATTCTTGGTTATATTTCATCTTGTTATAATTTTCAAAAAGATCTGCAAAAATGAATAACCGTGATTAATAATCGTGATTATGATTTTGACCAAAATAATCGTGATTATGATTTTTTCCATTATCGTGCAGCCCTAGATAAGGATCTACCGTACTTATGAAGGCTAAGGGCCTGAGAGGCGTGCACCAGTTTAGCCAAGGCCTGCCTTTGATGTGCACCCGGGAGAGGATCATAATCGTGGCACAGAGACCACAGTAAGAGAGGCAACATCCTGCCTTACTGAGAACAGCAGAGACACTTTGTTCATTTCCACTTCATCTCTTCTCACATATCTAGATTCATGTTTCATAAAAGGATTTTTTCCCCTCTGATTTTACCTGGATCCAGTGTGATTCAGAAAATGGTACTTGCCTTTGTAGACCGTTTTAAAAGATATTGGTTTGATTCACACTCTTTGTACACGAGAGACAGATAGAAAAGTATCTGCACATTACAGTAAACTATATGTAAAGATGGCACCTGTTGGTATTTAATGTTTATGCAGGCCTAGGGAGAGTTAATGGGAATAGTGTGTGGTGGTCATACTGTACATACTGACATTTGTGATGCAGCTTCCGCTAATCTAAAACAAGCGTTTTTAGGTCAGGCGTCAAGAGCAGGGCATGGATATTTGCATTTTGTTTGACTATGAAAAATATATGTCGTACAGATGCAAAAAAATGTTTGCTCATGCAGCGAGAAAGGGCCCTTTATGTTCTGTGTGATTTGTATATTCATGACACATACACCTTTAACACAAATTTACCACTACCTTGACTGGCAGTCGGCTGCAGCATGGGGTCTGTGGTTTTCGAAAAGTATCCTAAATGGTATCCTTGGGGTGGCTTCCACTGAGAAACAGTGTTGACAGATGTGTCTGATCAAATCCCGCCCCAAAGGCTCTCAAAAATCGCCAAAATGTGCTAAATTCCTAGCCTTGCGCGCCATCCTACGTACTTTCGCCAAGACACTTGGCTCCGCACTACGTCTGGTACCTGTCTTCTGTGGAGCGATGTTGACTGGTAGGATTTGCGCCGGTGTTGCAATTTTATCCTACGGTAGGATGTTCTGTCAGACATGTCTGTTAAACGGTCCTACATCGCCGTAGATAGACGTCAGACATGTTTGTTCAACAACTTATAAGTTAAATCCTGATTTTTCCGAAAATGTCCTTCCTGCTTCCTGCAATCGCGTCTGATCAAGCAAAGTCCAGACCATGAATACGAAATGGAAATGGTAGTATTATGGCATGGACAGGACCAGGCTACTATATTCCGCCCAATTTCTACAAATTACATTGACTTCTATGGGCATAAAACGGCAGAAAAAAAACGCCAAATCCCCTATTTTCCCCGTTTTTACCCACAGACGGCCAGCCCAAGTAGCCCAATTGGGCTGGTAACCGCCAAATCTGGCAACACTGCTGAGAAACTGGTGCCTGTCGGTGCCGTATGGAGGCAGTGATTTGTGGTGTGGGACTTTAAAAGCCTCCAGTTACATAAAAGTGTCCCTGGAGAGACGGGGGGGATTCGAACATTCATTGTGCCATATAAGCCATGTTTTACCTAAGCCATGTTTTAAAAGTTTAAGTGCCAAGAGAACAAGCAAAGAGGGTGACTTGTCAAAGTTCAAAGTGTGGCTCCCTGAGTAATATTTTCTGAATGGCTCAACTTTAAAATAGGGTAATAAAGCCATACAGTAACTGTCTGTTTCCTCAGCAGTGCATTTTTGTCTTTGATGTGTGACACCTGTACTTTTATTTACAGGGGGAAAAAATCATGGTCGAATTGTTTTAAAAGATTATATCAAGCATTAAACATCTACATCAGGCGCTGTATATTTCAAACAGATGTGTAATTGTGAATGTAAAGTCAAGCACATTTGAAAAGTTGGCTTGTTTTACAAATCACACACGATAGGCCTATATCTTTTGACACCAATCTAAATCTTTTAAAATGCACCACTATCACATGTGAAATTCAGAGCACGTCAAACAGAAATAGTTTGACTCGTTTCCATTCACTTCCATCAAAAATGTTCAAGTACACCCAGCTGCGTCCTGCGGGACGGGGCATGGCTGGCCGTCCATTGTGTGACGTCAAGCAAGGCTAGCCGCAGCTGAAGGCTGCTCTAAATTTGAGCTAGTTGTAAACCATGGTCCAGAAAGATAACAAAATAGGCAGTGATTTGTGGCCAACCAATAATTATCTCTTTCAAATAGTTTCAATTAACTCTTCAAAAAGTAGAATGACAAACGTTAAAATGTGTAATAAATTGCTTACCATTACAGGGTAGGCTCTGTGCTGCTTTGACCGAAGGGAATGCATGCTTGTCTGATGCATGTAGCTGTGACTCTGTGAACGTCCACTTGAGTAATAAGCACCAGGCAGGACAGGCGCTGAAAGGTCATCAGAGGGGCAGAAATGCAATTTATATTATGTTCCTTAAGTTATGTCTGCCTCTGTGTTGTTGTTGCTGATCTTTGTTTTGTTTTGTTTGGTTTGGAAAAATCACCTTTACACGTCAGTCTTTGTAATGATACTAGCCTTAGTTTGAGCTCTGTTGGGATATATAGCACAGCTGTAGGTTCTATCACTGAAGCACCACCAAGGTCATTAGGTCAAGTTCTAGTAAATGCTATTAAAAAGATACAATGAAATGCAGATAACACATGAAAGACCTGTTCATCTGACATACCTACAATGATGCCTGGCTTTCGGACCATCTCCGTTATGTATTGATCCAGACCTCTGGGTGACGTGCTTCCAGCCTGTTTGTTTTGTCTCATGGGTGATCGAACCAGGTAATGTCCATACGTCCCTGGAGAGAGCCCTTGCAGTCGCTGTGATATTTAGCCTGCAAGAAAAGTAATGTGAAAGCCATTTCATGTAGGTCAAAGCAAATCATCTTGTGTTTTCTCAGAGCAGACCTGTTTTGTACTTTTTTTGTGGTAATACAATGATGTAAGCACAGCATGCAGCGTCTCTTCTCTTGCCCTATCTCCTCAGGTAATATATCAAAGAGCTGTACCTCCACAGGCTGGGTGGATGTTAACCCCATGTCTATTTTCCTGAACTGTGGCTACAACCCCAACAGCAACACCAGCGATGACGTGGTGAGTGTGGCCATGTTTCACAGATCTGTCCCTTATGGCATATAGTGCCTGTTGTCATATACATACCTTCCCAATGTTTGTAAACTTTTTAAAAAATTGAATGCGCGCACAGCCAGGGATTCCAATGATGGCTAGGTGTTTATCATTGGAAGTCTCATTGGAGCCCTGCACAGTGTATGACAAGAACCTGTTGTCTTGTTGGCTGGCGGTTTTATCCACTTGCAGGCATGCTGTACAGTCCGTAACACCATTTAGAAGAAAATACTGTCATGTTGCTGGTAATGGTTTGGTGTGCTCCCTAAATAACATTATATTGTGTTGCAAAGTGTTAGCCACTGCTGGCAAGGCAGGGTTTCGCGATTGGAGGCAGCCTCTGATTGTTTGGAAGCTGCCGTCACTCAAACGTCCTCCCCACGTGTGATTGGTGTGATACAAAATAACTTCATTTACAAAGCATAGGAATCGATTCTGATGTACTCACATTAAGATGTGTTATCCCAGAATGGAGTTGGTAGCTGTACAGAGACCACAGAAACTGCAACCTCCAGCCGACGAGAAAACAGGTTCTAACCACGCACTACACTGGTCCAATGGAACTTCCAATGTTAAACACCTAGCCGCCTAGCATTTTGGAATCCCTGGCTGTGTACGCATTCGTTTGTATACAAACAGCCAGAACCCATGTATAGGGGAGAGGAATGCTTTTAGAGTTCTGAGAATTCTAGAGCCATTCTATCTGTTATTTACAGATGGATGCAAATCATAGAGTGGACATTAATGTACTCTCAATGAGCCCGTTTACATTACAACAACTATTGGGTTATTTGAATAAACAGGTTATTGATGTAAACTGTTAATTGTCGTTAACATGCAGTCTTTCGGTTACATGTGTTCCACTCAAGTGTGTGACACGAAGCTAGAATTCAAGGCATTTGATTGGCTGTTTATCATTCTAGAATATCAATAATCTGATAATAACCAGATTATGCTGGATACATGTCTTGAGAAATCATCTTATTTGTCAAAAACCTACCTGTGCGAATCTGATTTCTCATAAACCGATAACTGCAATAAACTAATTATTGTAAACAATTTATTCAGTTTACATGAGCACTTGAATAAACCGGTTACTCCAAAAACTATTGATGTGCGTATAAACAGGCTCGATGATGCAAGTTCAAAAATTTGAAAAAACTGTCTAACTGACATTTACACAAGAAGCATTTGCATTTCCCAGCTGAATATAACAACTTATTCCATCAGTGGGTGGAGAATTGACCTTCTTCTTATCAGTTCTGAAATACTGTGGTGCAACAGTCAGCGATCAACTTTCTTTTCAAAGTAGGGCTTTTTCAGATGATGATGAAATGACTTCAGACAAACACACTTCTCTAGAGCAGTTGTTTTCAAAGTGGGGGCCGCGAGGGAATGCCAGGGGGGCCGCGGCAGGTTGACAGGAAAAATATAGCGAAATAAAATGAGTAATTTAATGAATTGAATAACTTCAGTAGCCAAAATAAACAAAAAATAAGCTAAATAATCCCAGTGGAATCATTTTCTTCATTACAATGTTTATGTGCATTATGCTTTCTGTAGCACTTGAATGGGTTAGGAATGCACCAACTTCATCGGGTTGTGAAACCCGTTGCACAGAAAAAATAGTGGGGCACGGGCGGCTCATGTCAGGGGGGCCTTGGCTGGAATCTACTGGTATATGGGGGGCCTTGTCATAGTAAAGTTTGGGAACCCCTGCTCTAGAGTCTGTGTTCAAAGTTCCAATTTTGGATTATCATTGAATCGTGTTCTTGGATCCCCTTTTCACTACCTCAAAATCTAACATTTATGTTGAGCATTATACAGTACATTGTTAAAAAAAAAGCTGTTGGTCATTTGGCTCCACAGTGTGTTACGATAGGCTACATGATCTCTTGGGATGTGACTTCAGTGTGCTCAAGTCAAGTCATCCATTGGATATTGCTGCCAGTGCCAAGTCAATCCATGTCTTAATGTTAATGATGCGCTGTAAGTCACTGGTTGGTGATCGTTTCTGTTTCACAGGAATTTGGCAATGTCTACTCGTCGATTAGGATTGGGTACACTGTTGGCCATCTAACGTCCCTGTTGTCCCTCATCGCAGCCATAGTAATACTCTGCATCTTTAGGTAAGCAGTGTTTAAAATGAACAGAGCTGGGTGTTCCAGTTGTCTACCAAATTTAAGTGTCTAACAGGATGAATGACGAAGTAATGTCTGTGCAGTTCTGGTGACACCCGCTCCAAATTCATATTGGTGTGGTTAAATCAAGTGTAAAGTAATGGTTTCAACATCTCCTCAGCACTCTGTGTTTGGAAGGGCGGTTGTGGTGCAGAAAGGCTGGTTTCTTAGAGACGATAACTTATGTATTGTGAATAAATTGCTTGACAATTTTTTTTAGAAGTTATTTATATTTGGGGAATTTCATATCTTATTTCATACAGAACTGCACATCATGAAGCCCTTTCCGATCATGACAAGTCACATGTCTGTGATACCCGCTCTCCACCCTCCTACGGTACCCACCTTGACTAACCAATGTTGTGTGGGGAGCACTGTATGTTGGAGAGGGCTGTACTTCACAGGGTCCCCACCATCCAGTGTTGCCAGATGTGTCTGATCAAGTCCCGCCTAAAAGGTTCTCAAAAAACGCCAACATGCGATAAATTCCACCCGATTTCAACAAATTGCATTGATTTCTATGGTCATAAATCTGCAGAAAAATGGCCAATTTTTTCCATTTTTGCCCACAGACAGCCATCCCAAGTAGCCCAATTTGGCGGTTAACCGCCCAATCTGGCAACACTACCACCATCCCTCCTCAGGGAGAGCAGGCAGCTGGAGCGCATGGAGAGGCAGAGAGTAGCATGGGTTGTTAATCTTGCTTCAAGTAGCGTCGCTCGCTTCCTTTATGAGCTTTTAAAAGCAGTACACAAACTGTCATGCTGCAACCATGCAGGCGTTTTTTTCTTCCCTTTTTTTTGTTGCCTTCGACTTCTGTGTCTGTGGGTGGGAGTGATTTCGTTCTCTCTCTCTCTCTCTCTCCCTCTCTCTCTCTCTCTCTCTCTCTCTCTCTCTGTCTGTCTCTCTGTGTGTCTCTCTTGCGCTCTCGTGTACGTTGTACGTGTGTTATAATGTCTTCTTCACTGCATTAAAAGTGTGTGTATGTGTGTCCATGCGTTAGTAAATAAAGGGAATGACATGTTTACATTGTACAAGACCGCAATAGCTTTACTTACAAATGACAGAGTTCAGTAAGGGGCAGGTTTTTAACTGGCGAAAATGGGATGCTCTGAGCTCTGAGATTGTGTTTAGACAGGATCCACTAACACAAAAACAGTTGTGTCATATCCAGCTTGGCCGGACAGTGTAAATCACTGGCACAGAACATTTGGTTGATCTGAAAGTTCAGCGCAAAGCTGCACAACCCTGCAAGAGGACCAAGACCAAGCATTGGTTTGATGTCGGTTGTCTTTATCAATCAGATTATATCCTTTAACCCATTTTAGCCTAAGCCCTTTTTGGGAAAAAGGTGCCCATTAAAACCTAGTTATCTCAACCTCCGAAGCACATCAAACATGAAATAAGTTGCATTTAAAAAGCTAGGACCCTCATTTTGCATTAGCATGTGTTCATTCAGCTGTAATATACCCACATTTTAATAAAATCCCTCAAATCTCAAAAGCCTGAATGCAGCGTACAGTATATCACGAAAGTGAATACACCCCTCACAGTTTTGCAGATTTGTGAGTATATCTTTTCATAGGAAAGCATTACAGAAATTTCACTTTGACACAATGATTAGTGACCTTTTAACAACATATTTAACCGCTTAAATTTCTTGTTCACTCAGAAAAAAACAAAATGCCGCTATTAATGTTTGAACATGTACTCACAAAAGTGAGTACACCCCAGATTAAAATCCGGTAGAGAAGGGGCTATGTTGGCTCGAATCGTCTCGAAATGAAACGAAATGAAAAGGGATGACAGTTCTGGTCATCAGTGTGCGTTTCAACCTTTCTTTGCATTGAACTTTTAAATTTTGAGTCTGCATCTGGCTTAAATAGATTAGTGTGAGATTTGAATGCAATCCTATGGAGAATATCAATATCTGCTTCAGTAGTCACAGTGCATGTTGACATGCATGTTTCTTTTAGGTGTATTTCAGATTGCCAATGTTGACAGCATGCATGCATCCCCAAACCATGTCAGTCCCACTACCATGCTTGGCTATTGAGAGGATGCACCTTTTTTGTAAAACTCACTTGTTTACCACCACACATGCTTGACACCATCTAAAGAAAATTTGTTTATCTTGGTCTCAAGAGAGATGAACAGACCAAGGATATGAATCACTGGAACCATGTCGTGTGATCTGAAGAGACCAAGATAAAAAAATTTGCTTTCGATGGTGTCAAGCATGTGTGGTGGTAAACAAGTGAGTTTTACAAAAAAGGTGTATCCTCTCAATAGCCAAGCATGGTAGTAGGACTGACATGGTTTGGGGATGCATGAATGCTGTCAACATTGGCAATCTGAAATGCACCTAAAAGAAACATGCATGTCAACATGCACTGTGACCACTGAAGCAGATCATGATATTCTCCATAGGATTGCATTCAAATCTCACACTAATCTATTTAAACCAGATGCAGACTCAAAATTTAAAAGTTCAATGCAAAGAAAGGTTGAAACGCACACTGATGACCTCCCTTGTCATCCCTTTTCATTTCGTTTCATTTCGAGACGAGTCGAGCCAACATAGCCCCTTCTCTACCGGATTTTAATCTGGAGTGTACTCACTTTTGTGAGTACATGTTCAGACATTAATGGCTGTATTTTGTTTTTTTCTGAGTGAACAAGAAATTTAAGCGGTTAAATATGTTGTTAAAAGGTCACTAATCATTGTGTCAAAGTTACATTTCTGTAATGCTTTCCTATGAAAAGATATACTCAAAAACCTGCAAAACTGTGAGGGGTGTATTCTATGGAACGCTAAATGAGCCACGCTTAATTAAATAAATATGCCAACAAATAATTCATTAAATGTGTCATTAATTTATTTAAAGTAGAAAAGTATTTTAAGTACTCCTTTTACCATTAAGTAATTATTGAATTATATTCATTTAATTATTTCATGGCCCGCGTGTTTCAGCACATTATGAAATAATTGTATCTGTCAAACTCACCCATCAAAGTCTGTGGGCGTATCCTAAACTCTGATTGGTTGCACTGCCTATCAAGTCAAAACAGATCGAGCGTAGAGCTGATCATAGGAAACATTTTGTCGGACGTTCCTGTGTAGGTATTAACGTGAATCACCCAGGTCGGTGAGGTAAAAGGTGACCCGCCAGCATTCATTCACCGTGATCAACATCTCAACTGGTAAATCCATTTTTATAAAAATGTGTAAATTTACACATGGTTAATGTTTTGACCTAGGTTACGCAAGTTCAATTTGAACGGAATGGCTAACCTTAGCAAGCAGCTGTCTACCAGCTAGCTTACTGTGTACTCAGATAGTGGTTGTGCAACTGTTGAGATATAATATTATGGGCTATGGCAGGTAGTATATTCATCTGTTTTTTGTTTTTTCACTAAAAGCCCATGATGTGATATGTTGTTGAGCAAGGATGAGACGTGTGCATTTGACGTGCAAGTGGATAGCCATGAGTGCCCCAGCCCAGCCATCCTTGAAAAATCTGTGCATGCAGATGTAGAACTACCGTAGTTGCTTCGTCGAAACAATCTGACTTCACTGTAGCAATGTGTGTGAACATACTAGGGCCTATAGCTTGGGTAACATTAGGTAACATTGTAGCACACACTTTGTAACGTGTACAGTACGTCTATTCCAGGCAACTGATTACTGCCCGTCTCTCTTTCGCTAGCTGCTACTGCTTCCATTGGTTTTCTTGACCAAAAGCTTTTTTCTTCTTTTTACAGTGAAGATGGGACTGGGACGGATGAACTGATGGCAAAGCCGCGCACCTACCAAAGAAGTGACTGCACGAGAATGCCCCGCAGACCACGGCAGAATGCTGACAGGAACAGCAACAAAACCAACTTCAGATGCATCATGTTACTTTGACGTTTCTGACATACCATGGCCACAAAGTAGTAACTTCTAAATGTACATGTGACATGGGGTCGGCCCTATGCTCCCACATCCCATTAGTCCCATATAGCTTCCACAGAGGTTATCTTGTATTGTATTGTTATTGTGTACTGACGTGGGTTTAAGCATGATTCCACCCTGGTTGTGGTTTAGTTAAGTCCATCTCTACTATTATGAGTAGAGCATGGTTAGAGGTCATTACATCGTGGTTTAGAGGTACAGTAGGTATGGCTGGTGTTAACTGACTGTTAGGCACGATTTCAATGAGGTTAAGGAAAGGTTTTAGGGTGGAACAGTACCATTGGCCTGCGGGACAATTCAGTCTATCCTACCCCCCCCCTCCATTTTTTTTGTTTTTTGTTTTGAATGTTTGTGCTGTGGGACGGGCTGTGGGAACATAGACACACTCCCTTTGGTAGACACTGTTACTCAAAATTGTTACACATAATTACTTGACCCTTCCCTCTCATTCCAGTCTCACATCAAAAACATTCCCAAATCTGCCTTTTTCTATCTCGAGAATATCTCCAGACTTCTGCCCTCACTCTCCGACTCTGTGACCGAAACACTTATCCATCCTTGAAAGGCGCTATATCAAACCAAGGTATTATTTTTATTATAATATTACAATAGATGTCTCAATTGATTAACAGTTGACCAATAATGATTATCTAACCCTTACAGTGACAGTTAAGGGTTTATCAAAGTGAAAATACTGTAGGCCCCTAGGCCCTACAGGGGCAATCAGCAGTTGTAGCATACCAGCTATATTGTATTGATGGTATTCATAGAACGTACTAGGGCTGCAACTAACGATCATTTTAATAGTCGACTAATCCAGTGTTTCTCAGCCTTTTTTTAGACGAGGCACCCTTCCAATTCATGAAAAATTTCAAGGCACCCCAAACCAACAAGCCGTAACATGGAATCGCATCCGATACCACACAAGCTTAGAAAAGTAACACATTTGGTCACACGACCTACGTTTGAAGTTGCAGCTTACTGGGGTGACCTAAATTTACTTTATTGTGCGTAAATGGCAGATGGAAGATTCCACCGACTATCATTAACTTATCAATTTAGACAAATATATCTTATATTACATAATTTATTTATCAGCCACTTTTCTGCGGCACCCCAGGGTGCCCCGGCACCCCTGTTAAGAAACACTGGACTAATCGATATATCTAGTCACGATTAGTCGCGAAAAAAAAGAGACTTACTCCAACCTTTGAC
The DNA here is from genome assembly GCF_034702125.1 of Engraulis encrasicolus. Taxonomy (NCBI): domain Eukaryota; kingdom Metazoa; phylum Chordata; class Actinopteri; order Clupeiformes; family Engraulidae; genus Engraulis; species Engraulis encrasicolus. Next base: position 25,288,368 of record NC_085872.1, read on the forward strand.
AAACCTTCCTGGCCTCTTGCGCAGGGATGAAAAAATTCTTTCAGCTCACATTGATCTTTAAATCTGGATAGTAGCTTATTTACTCCAAGATACAACGGCCAATTCATACGGGCTGGACAATTTTAGGATTCAATAAAGTAATAAAGCTGATATAGTACCCATTTGTCAAGAGTAAGAGCATGTCAGAAGATTGAACAAAGGTCTCGACTCTAGGCTTCTTTGTGGAAAACTAACAGTCTATAGCAGCCTGTAGATGGAGTAAACATTTACAGCATCACAACTTCTTCACTGTAACAAATATGTGGCATATTTGGATAGTCCGTGCCTCTTTCACTGCTTGTAAATATTGTAATTATTGATGGCTAGTCTTCCTCTTGTTATGTATGCCTCCAATAGATACTTTGACTAGAAAGTTAACTTGGCGCAGTTCATGCTGAAAAGAAGATACAATTATTGACAAAGACGAACATTTATTAAATCTGTTCAATTGTGTTTCTGCAGGGAAAGAGCAAGAACAAAATACAGGAAATTGATCTGAAGTGCACAAAATGTGTATCAATGTGAAGAGGTTAGAATAACGTATTAGTTGCTTAAAGATGGCTTACAAGTCTACATCAATTGCAAGATTTAAAGGATTTATAGATTGCATGAATAGAAATACTAAAACATGAAGTGAAATTAAAGTTGTGTGCCTATACTGGGCGTAGCAAGGTTTCTCGCAGGGGAGCTGTCCGCAGCAGCCTCCTCTGGTCTTGGTGGACATGCCGTGGAACTCATCCCTATCTGCAACCTTGGTTGACCACCTCAGTGCTATGATGTGTTTGGCCTCGGCTTGGATGGCAGGTTGACTGCAGTTAAACATGGGAAGAAAGATAAACCAAGTTGTGCAGAATTATATAAACAAGACTGAACTGGAATATACATACATTTAGGAAAATCCTGGTGTAACAAAGAATGGTGATCACTTACACCTAATGGTGTAACTGAACCTTGGGGCCCACCTCTGACCCAATAAATAACACAAAACCCACAAACCAATATTATTTAAAGGCGCATTTGGAATACTGTCCACATTGCGCCCAGTTTGAGAATGAGTGTAATCACTCTACTTTCCTTCTGGCCTCCAGCGCTTTAACCCATTGTAGCCTGGAGACACATATACGCTGCATTCAGGTTCTTGAGATTTGAGGGTTTTTTAAATTAAAAATGTGGGTATGTTAGAGCTGAATGAACACATTGTAATGGATAACATGTGTGTGGTGAGTTGTATAGTAAGTGAGTGCGTCTGAGAGTGCATGACTGATTGTATAGTTAGGTTTTTGTTTTTTGCAATGATACAAGCATGTCATGTTCTGTCTTCGTGTATAATAAAAGTGTAGTACTAGACTACAATGATGATACAGGCCTTGTTTATCTGCGGTTTTCTTGACAGATTTCATTGGACTGGCTCTCTGATCCAGGTGTTGTGGGCAGTCAGGCTTTGTTGATTATCTGCATAAATAATACACATAAAGTCAGATGATCCATGGTCAGTGCAAGCTTGCAACCTCAGCTAAATTGATACTGTGCCATTTGTGGAAATAAGCTCATATTACGCCTCCCCTTGAGTTAAATGGTCGAGGTTTACCTTCCTCCTGTACTTTCAATCGTTTTCAGAGTATGGCTGTGCAAATACTACCTCCATGCTCCATGCTAGTGATAAACATTGAATCCTATGAGACCAGCTGGCGGCTAAAGAAAGGTAAACCTCAATCATTTAACTCACAGCCAGGGAGGTGTAATATGAGCTTATTTCCAAAAATAGCACAGTAGTAGTAGTAGTAGTAGCCTTATGTCCAAGTATTGTCAATTGTTTTGCAGTGGGTGGTACACTTCTCACACCCACACACACAAAACATTTAACAGATAAAGAATTAAAAAAAAGGAAAGGTGGAGGGGTTAAGATAAAATAGTAATCTAAAAGAAAGCTCTACAGAATAAATCTTAAAATCGCTAGACAGTATCACTTCAACACTTGATTAGTCAAATAAGGTTTGATTGTACCACAAGATAGTACAAGTGGGTTACATATTTTACCATTTCCATACATGGATGCAATATACGCAATATACTGTATAATACCACAACGCAGATGATGTCCAGAATGATCTCGGTTGTGCGAAGGTCCAACTCGGTCATGGCACCAATGTGACAGACGTTGTCTTGTGTAGGGCTAGTCTGTATGGACATCAGGCCGGTTTGGTCACAGTATCCCCCTTTTTATTTCTGAAAATACAGTGTGATACAGATGTGGGACTACATCATGGGTACAGCAGATCTTACAACAGATTACTTCTATTCATCGTCCACAATGTTCTGAAGAAAACCAGTGTGTGTGTGTGAGTGAGAGAGTGAGGAACGCTATAGCACTTTATAATTTACACGACAGACATAAACACATTAAGTACTGTACATAAAACAATAATTGAGGCTACTCTATAGGTTACATTGTGGAATACTATGACATTGATAACAACAGTAGGCCTACTGCCCTACAAAGACAACATGCAACATTTTTAAAACGTGCTTAACATACCAAATCAGTTCAACTTCTATAACTGCATTACGTGACAATACAGAATTCATACATATTCAAGAGAGCAAAAATAGTCTCGGACCGCTCATGAACATAACTGGACAGATCTAGTCCCAGAATGTTCTGAAGTTGAACTACCGTAGTAAGCCAAGCACTGGGAGGTACTCTACCTTTAATGTACTCTTGACATTCATACCATTTGCTAGTGACCAAGCTATCCACCTTGAATTCGCAAACTAATCACTTCATACTTGCTTGTTTTCTATGGTGTGATAAGTAACTGGTAATTTGTTGTGTAGTGATGCCTGCTAATGCTATTTTTCTAGCACTAGCACCCTCCTAGAAGAGTAACTGGCTGGTTGACGTCTCGACCCCATTCAAAAACGGGAGCGTCCGCCAACATTGTTATTGAACAACGTTGGTAATGTTTCTTAGCATACCATCTACTTTGTTTTGCCAACAAATGACTCGTTGTCTGCGGTCACTCTGACTGCTACTTATGACAAATGCAACTAGCATTACCACGGTGAAAATGAGACCACGTAGCCGGCTAGTTCCAACGTTTTGTCAGGTTACATAACGGCAAATGCATTTCAAAATTGTCTACATTACCTGTGAGAAAGTGTGTCAAACAACTAACACGATGATGAAGGAGATTTGGTTCCCGGAGCCCTTATAGTGGATAGACCGCGAGGAAGCCAAGAAGAACTTGGAGGCAGCTGTCATCCTCAACGTCTCGACAACATGCATCCACTCCTTTTAAAACTTCATGGCCAACAAGCTAATTTTACGAATACATTTTCCTAAAGATAAAACTCTAAGCCTTTCACTTGAAATGTTGACAGTGCTACAGTCCCAATCACTCACAACCCTTTTTGGTCATATTTCGAATAGAAGCAGCTTTCCTCCTTGATCCATTCATGTCATGTAGGAGGTGTGTTACACTTCAGACCAAAGTAGTCGATAACACCAGATTGGCACTAGTCCCGCCCGTTTACGTAAGTGGTTCCGCCCACTGACTTTGATGGGTGAGATTGACAGATTGATTTAATTAATGATGTGCTGAAACACACGTAACATGAAATAATTAAATAAATTAATTAAATAATTAATTGAATTGCGAAAGAAATATTTAACATTACATTATATAAATTGCCATTTAATTCATAAATTATATATTTAATGCCAATTTTAATTATTTAATTCTACTTTAAATTAATTAATGACATATGTAATTAATTATTTATTGTTGTATTTATTTAATTAAGCGTGGCTCATTTGGCGTTCCATAGTATTCACTATATACTGTATATGTCGCTCCAGGCTACGATCGGTTAAGGTGCACTGTGTACTGTAGTAGGCTGGTGTCCATTAACTGTTTGGCTCGTTGAAGCTGTGCTGCCTATTACCAAATTTGATCTTTTCATGAATATTTACTTACTAAATATTAAACCAATATTCAGTATGACCAAAGTGTTCATTTGTGAAAGGACAGCATGAATTCTGGAAAGCAACGGCTAAAAATATTACAGTCCACCTTTAAACAACACAATATCCACATTTTAGGTCTGTGTTTTTCTTATTACGCTGTGACTGTCACATTATTGACTTTGGCATTTGACTTCAACATTCCCCAATGTTGACATAACATATCATTTCAATTGAATTAACCCTGGGCTGTGATGAGGCAGCAGGCCCGGTATAGGCCCGGTGCAGGCCCAGTGCAGGCCCGGTACAGGCCTGGTAAAGGGCCAGCAACATGTGGTCATGTCAGAAAGGACTCTTGGTGTTCCAGCAGAAAGACAGAATTTTTATATCTGTTGAGATCAAGCTGGTCCACATAAAAAAGACCTGGCCAATAATGACTCGAGCACTCAAGTACTTTTTTTGTTACATTATTGAGGGGTAAATATAATGACGTAAATATAAAAACGTTTCGACAAAGCATGTCTTCTTCAAAGTCATATGGTTTGATAAATAAAACACACTGTGTTGAAACATTAGTCATTTATAACGCACCCACAATAAAAAAAACATATTTGAGTGCTCTTTTGAAGTGGACTAGCCTTCATCTCAATTGTCTACCGTCCGTGTGCACCAAAAGGTTTGAGAATAAATAACATCCCTTTTACAGTATTTTAGTCTGATTGAGACCAGACCAAACCAGACCAAACATTTGTAGGGAAAAAAATGACTGTGCTACCTCAAAGTGCTACCTTGGCAGCGATGTGTAGGTGAAACTACAATAATTTGGTTTGAGGACTGAGGTCCTCACGTGGTGCACCCCAAAAATGTTGGTACAACGCATGAGGACCTCAGTCCTCAAACCAAATTGTTGTAGTTTCACCTACATTATTGGTGCCCTGTGCGTAGAATTAATTCTTTGCACAGTTCTACTTACTTTTTTGATTCCCCAGCGTGAGTAGTTTAGCCTACTTCTCATGCGACATTTATTACACTTTTACTCCTCACATCCAATAATGTAATAAGACATTACATATTTGGAACTCTGTGTAATAATTTTATACTTGGCAACCAAAATTTCACTTCCATTAATGTGACTTCACCTACATTAATGTAATAACTAATAACCCCTACATTTTTGGTTTACCACGTGTGAGGATTTCGGTCCTCAGAACCAAATTATTGTAGTTTCACCTACAAATGGAACCACTCCATGACCAAACTAGATTAACAGTGGCAATGAAATTAAGAATATAGGCAATATGATCTCGATAACTATATGTAAGTGGGTCAATTCTCCATTTCTTTTCTTACTCAGGAAACTACATTGCACACGAAACTACATCCACATTCACCTGTTCATGTCCTTCATCCTGAAAGCAGTGACGATCCTTGTGAAGGATATGGTACTGTATGGCACAGATGACGAAGGCTGCTATTCTGAATCAGTAAGTGAGTCCACACACGCGCACACACACACACACGCACACGCACACACACACACGCACACAAACACACACACACACACACACACACACACACACAAACGCACACGCACACTTATGCCCTTTAGACGGGAATAGGAGTGTCTTTGTGCGTCATGTTTTGTTTGTTGTGCCTATCTATCATCAACATTTAAGAGATATCAGAAATCTCTTGTTTAACAATTAAACATTTTGCGATTAAACCTCAGGTAATCTTCAGTATTCAGTCTAGTTCATTCTTACATAGTTCATCTAGCAAGCCCACCTGTGTGTGTAAGTACTCCTCATTTCACTGTGTGTGTGGAACATGTCAAAGTGAAGCTTTAAAGAGCTCGTGTTTGGAGGGTGTAGCTGTGTTTGTCAAGACCGCAGTGCCTCTTAAGAGAGGTTTACTAATCACACACACACACACACACACACGCATAGAAGCACACACGCACACACGCACAAGCACACATCCGGATACGGGCAGTTTTGATGTTTGTTAAACACTTAAGAATATTGAGCAAGCGGCGCTGGGGTTTGTGTAGTGCTCGCAAAGCTGACCTTGAAGAGGCACCCTTTCACATTTTAAATCCATAGGTCCCCCCATCAGGAGGGGCTGGGGGCCG